>NW_009259588.1:7288206-7290964 GCF_000687185.1 Egretta garzetta
GGGAAAGAGCCCTCTGACTGCTTTGTGTGGGTAGTGTCTGCTGACCGGAGCCCAGCCTGGGGCAAACAAATACACTTTAGACCACCACCTTTTCCTTATGCATGAGAATAACTGAGCTCAGCTTAAGAGCAAGGAGAGCTTCCAGACAACATAGGAGAAGGCGTGCAGCATCCTGACCACCTTTGGTTTGCCACTAGCGGGGTCCCAACGCCGGCTTTGACTGCGATTCTTGTCTACTGCTCTCCTGGGCTCCCTTATGAACTGGCAATATTAATGACTAGCATAGCCACCTGAGGGAGATTTCCTTGCTGAATTTCATCTACGTGAAATAAATCTGGTTAAGATGAATGTTTTCTCAAGAGCTATGTTCTGTGCTGAGCACTTCTTAAACACAGAAAGCTGTACACTTATTGTGTACTACCTAGCCAAAATCTGCAGAAGAAAATGTATCTGTAAAATGGCAATAAAAATATTGCCAGTGATTTAGGAAGTCCTGCTTGTCACTGTTACAAATTATTTCTACAGCTTCCACATGTCTCCTATATATTCGAACATAGCAAACAAAATATGCACACTTAGTTTTTAATACGTTTACAGAAGCAGTCTAACATCCTTGAACTGGTGTGATCGGAGCTCGGGCAACCTCCCCCCTTCCACCACTGCCTTCATTCTCTGTTCAGGTAAATAAATCATGGAGGAGTTGACCCAGGGCAGTGCATATGCTTGTTGGACAACTGTGGTTGGTCCCACCAGCCAAACGCTGTTGAGTCATATAATCATTAGCAAAGGGGCCATAACAAAAATGAGGCTGAGCTATGAATTACATTGGCAATACACGGTTAAGATTTGATTTTGTTTCAAATGGCCTGCATTATATTAGGTGAGGATTAGATCTTTGTTCAACCAGGCTAAGGCTCTGGTGGCAGGATTTGGTAAACCCCGTCCATTTATGTTACTTCAAACATCTCTTCCTATATAAAAGTATTGACATGTCATCCAGCCAGCCACGAAACTGTGCTTTTTATGTGTAACCGTGTGAGTGAAACTTGACGGTGCAAATATTTATGAAAAGAAAATGCCAACAGGCAGATATGCATGACTGAAATTAATTCAAAATTAAATTCAGAGATATTTTTCCAGACTAATATTTATGAAAGTTAGGTATGCTAGATGTTAATGCTGAATTAACACATCTATGCTTATGCTTCTGTTCTAGGAAAACATGCTAGTAGGAAAATAGGCTAGAGGATGGGCAGTCTATGACACGAGGTGCTTTTTATTTTCTGCTCATTACAAATTACTTAAAGATACAGGGGACTTGAACAAGGTAGGCCTAGGTGGTACTTGCAATAAGCAGTTCAATGCTCCAACCTCCTCAGAGAAATCAGAATGGAGGCATCTGAACTTGAGCTTTCCAGAGCTTTTTTATAGCAGAATGTAATGACACAGGTGGGCAGAGCCAGGGAGCCCGGGCAGCTGTGCTGAGGAAGTAGCAGAGCAGAGGCAGAAGTTTTGGAAACAATACTAAAGAGCAGTAAGCATTTTCTGAAGTACTTGCTTTACTTTAAATTCACCTTTCTGCTATTGGATTTACCGTGTCCAGCAAAATGACTGCAGATACAAAATTTAGTAAAAAAAAAAAAAAAAGGTGATTAGATATTCTGATATTGCCAGCCATGTGCCTTCTGGCAAATAACAATATGATTATTAAAGCCAAAATAAAATACTAAAAGCAACTCCCTCTCAATAACACAGAGGCTAACGTTGTTTGCTCAGCTGAGGCACCTACTGTATAGATGAGATGTAACAAACCTGGCAAAACCAGGGAGGGTTTTGCATTAGAACCTCCAAAGCCTCTTCATCCCCATATTGGTATTAGTCCTGCCTATCTTACAGAGTACAACTTAATACATAAACATAAACTCAGGTTTTTCCTCCTCCAGGTTGCAATAACACTGTGCAAATAGTTTGGGAAATGGCAGCCAACTGATAGCGTGTTCTGCACAAACTCCTCTCTTTGAAGTTTACAGCCTACGTTATCTGTGTCAGTCACATGTAACTTAGTGTCAAATAAGTTCCTATGCCATTTGTAACACCAAAATAATGTCAAAATCCACTGGTAAGATTGGATCAAAAGTCTTTCCTCACTGCAGAAACACTTCTCCCCCATTTATGTCTCTGAGATCTCCTAGTAGCTTTGCTCTGAAGCACCTCGTTTGAGAAATGGCTAGTATTAGTGTATACTTTGTACCTACAAAAATATTATATGGAAAAGACAACCCATATACAAACGGAGAACATTTTAACACCCATCTTTGTGGCTTCAACCACAGCAGCTACGTGCAGGGCAGCTGATACTGAATGTGTCTTTTCCAAGGCCGCAGCAAGAGTCTCTGAAAAAAAAACAGTGACTTGAGCCAGACTGTCCACCCCAAAACAATGATTTTGTGGTGGGTTGATCCTGACTAGCCGCCAGGTGACCACCAAAGCTGCTCTATCACTCCCCTCCTCAGCTGGACAGGGGAGAGAAAATATAAAGAAAGGCTCATCAGTCAAAATAAGGACAGGGAGATCACTCAGCAATTACCATCATGGGCAAAACAGACTCAACTCAGGGAAATTGATTGAATTTATCACCAATCAAATCAGAGTAGGGTAATGAGAAATAAAAACTAAGTCTTAAAACACCTTCCTCCCCACCCTTCCCTTCTTCCCGAGCTCAACTTCACTCCCAATTTCTCTACCTCTTCCCTGCCAG
>NW_009259588.1:7291197-7292989 GCF_000687185.1 Egretta garzetta
GGCTTCCCATGGGGTCACAGCCTCCTTTGGGCACCCCCCTGCTCTGGCGTGGGGTCCTCCCCAGGCTGCAGGTGGGGATCTGCTCCTCTGTGGGCCTCCCTGGGCTGCAGGGGCACAGCCGGCCTCACCGTGGGGTGCACCCGGGGCTGCAGAGGAATCTCTGCTCCAGCGCCTGGAGCCCCTTCTGCCCCTCCTGCTGCACTGGCCTGGGGGGCTGCAGGGCTGTGCCTCTCATATGTTCTCACTCCTCTCTCCTGCTGCAGTTGAGCAAGGGTTTTTTTTGCCCTTTCTTAGCTATGTTATCCCAGAAGCGCTACCACCATTGCTGATGGGCTCGGCCTTGGCCAGCGTTGGGTCCATCTTGGAGCTGGCTGGCGTGGGCTCTATTGGACATGGGGGAAGCTTCTGGCATCTTCTCACAGAAGCCACCTCTGTAGCCTCCCTGCTCCCAAAACCTTGCCACGCGAACCCAATACAAACTTACACAGAGAAAAGACATCTGAAGCATGAGACTTCTTTAAGGAAAAGTCCTCACAGATGACTTTCACTTAAAAATGAACAGTAAGAGGGACCAGTGTCCACTGATTGTAATAGTTTTCCCAGTTAATTTATTCTTTGAGAAAGGCAAGCTCTGCAAGGCTGGTGCTCCTGGCTCTGAATTTCACGAAGGTTTCTCCAGCCAAGATTCAGAGCAGTTTTAATATGCAAATGCACATGAGCTTCCAGAAACTTAGATGAAGATATTACAAAGTCCGGACCTGGTACTGCTGCTGTGTTTTCAGTCCCCAGATTATAATGCTTTTATCAGAAAATATGCTTAGGTGGATAACACTCAGTATATGAATTTATGAGTGTTTGTTTTTCTGGTTTGTTCAATACCACTTCTGCACTGTCACGAGTTACACACTTAATGAAAATGATAGGAATACAATTTTCCTTGCAGTATTCAGCATTATCCTGAGTATACATCAAAAGAAATGAACGATGGGCATCGTTGTAACACAAGCACCAGAAGTTCCAGTAATATTCAATCAGGTATGAAAATGTCACGCTAACTGAATATCCAGCATTTTTGTACATTCCAGACCCAGTTGAAATATTGTACATATTTCATTGTTCTGAATTTAGATGTGAACTTCACCAGAGTTCAAGGAATATTTGTATCCAAACATGATCTAGGCACATTTGTAGCTAACAGCATTATTAAAAATTAATCTTTATAAATACATAATAATATTTCTGTGGCATGGAAACTTAAGTGGTTTGTGATGTCCTGCTGTTCTTCGTAAAATGCTGCAATAATATGTTTTGCCCTTTTCTCTGAGAATCCTACTGCTGATGTGCTGTGGAACACTACTGACTAATATTAAAATAACACAGCTAGAAGGCAAGAGTTGTGAGGTGTGCGTGTGCACAGGTAGAGAGAGAGAGGTGGAGAGAACCATGTGTCCCAGGTGAGAAGAGTGGGGTTTTTTCTCCCTATAAAGAACTGTGGCTTTTGCCTTCCTGATGCTAGCCTGTTTTGTTAACAAGCGGTTACTTGCCTGTCCTGATGCAAGCCTTCTGTAGATCCCCCAAGCTGAAGAAGAAACACAGATATCTACTAAGAGGACTTGTCTAATTTAAGTAGAAAGTTGCAATTATTTTGCCAAATCCTCGAGTTAGCAGATGGTATTACAGCCATTGTCGGTCAGATACTGCTCTCAGCACACCAAAGCAATCCCTTTATTCTCAAGCGGGACACGGAGATGTAAACAAAGACAGCATTTCCGCTTTACTCTCCTGTAATTAA
>NW_009259588.1:7293019-7310347 GCF_000687185.1 Egretta garzetta
CAACCCTGAAAAGTGTTTTGCTAGCATTGTGATAAACCCAGCTCAGAAAAATCATGATGAATTTTTTGATGGAGCATCAAATTTACCTACTCTCATCTTAATACGTTTGGCTGAGGTTTGGGTACACCTGCTACACGTATAACTTTGACCAGAACTTGTCATAGGTGAAGCTCTCCTAGAGTTTCAAAAGCGCTTCATGAACACCAGAGTGATCTAATTAATTATACCTACATTATATACCTCTAAAAACAGATGCCACAAAACCACACCTAGGGATATATTTTTAAAGACCTGCTATTCTCAAACAGGAAGGCAGTCCAAATGTTAAACTCACCAAAGGGATGACAGCTCCTGAAATCCTGGCTACCTTTGCGCTCACTGAGGCAATGGCAGACTGTTTATTTATTTCCCCCCTTGGCATCCACGGGAGCAGGTTTAGATACTTCACTACGAATGGAATCGCTTCGAACTGGCCTGCTGCCGTAAGCATCATGCAGTAGCCAGCAGAAGTAGGACATGGAAACACGCACACATCATCAAATCATCCGAGCCCCACTAAAACAGGTTCCTCAGGATTGACAACTCCCAGGAAGCCACCGTTCAGTGGGAGAGTTTCTTTTCTGTCTCTGAAATGGATTGGTGCTGGCAGCACTGAAAATGGTGCCTGCCTGCTCTTTTTCTACTGACTCTTTTCCACGGATTTCCTCCATTTCCACCACGCCGCTCCATGTTATGAAGCCTCCCTGAGCTTAAGGAAGCGTGCAAGGCTGACAAGCTATTCTGTCAGATCCAGTTTGTGCGGTTTCACCTGCCTGAACATTCCCGTGAAGGTCTGAAGTCATTCACAACCCAATTCACCTGCATTGCCCTGGCACTTCACTCAGCAATGCTCGAAAATGCCTGGGAGCGTCCTGGGCACCTCTGAACACTGTGGTGTGCAGCGACATCCAGATACACAAAATACCAGGAATCGTGGTGGAAATTTTCACTTCTCCTTAGCTCCTTGGCCGCTAAGCATTTCAGTTGCAACTAATTCCAATAGGAATTGTCCACCCAAAACTCTCGGGCTTTGATGATCCTGGAGAGAAGGAAAGAGCATATGGCTGTGCACATTAATATACAGCTGGGGGAAACACAGTATCCCTGCTGAAATATGAAGAAATTGGAAGAATTAGGCCCAGATACTACACAACCACTTTACATCTTGTTATTATCAGAGCTATTTCTATATCACTAGGAGCCCTGCAAATCTAGCAAAACGTTTCACTTGTTAGAGACTTCTTATTGTCTACATTTTTGGGGAACAATAATCAAATAAGAAAGAAGACCCTAAATTACTCACGTCTCATTTCAAAGCTGGAAGAAGCTGAAAACAGAAACCTACTACTATTATGCACTCCATTGCCTTTACTTCTACTCAGAGTCATCCAATCCATAAATTCAATTTAAAAGTAATATAAAATATGCATATGTTTACATAACCAAGGCTAAAAATGTTCTACAAATGGCCAAGAATGGGAATGGCTTTTAAATTATATAGTAAAAATAACCAATTAAAATAAAAGATGGATAGTAAGAACTGGAACATATACCATTTTATGCCTGTCTGACTTGTTCCAGCTTACTGAGCTATGCAGTATCCTTTTTTTTTTATGTATCTATATATCTACATGTATATATCTCGCCCTTGAATATGCTGCTCTGGATGGTTCACTCCCTAAGCTGAGTGATTACACGTTTCTCAATACACTTAACCTCACAGAGTAATTGCTTGTATCAATCCACGCCTAGCACGTGTCGCCAAAATATAATTTATGTGCTACAAATCTTCAGTATATGGATTTTGACTAGGTTTTTAAAACTAGAAAGAGGAAAGCAAGAATGAGTGCATGTGTGAGTAAGCAATAATCACACAAATACAGATTAGATACCTGTTCATGCCTTGTTTGTCTTCCTGCCATCTTGATTCAGCCTCTGTCTTTGTTCCTTGCTTATAAGTGGTACACTGTCTGCCCCATGCTTATCTTCAAGCACTGAGCACAGGTTCACTTTGGTTTAGGAGTCATCTTGAGAATTAAAAACATGCAACTGAACAGACTAAAATAGACTGGAAGAACAATGCGGTTTGGGGCAAAATCTGTGCTTTTATTTACAACGCCAGTGTTACCCAACCTGATGGACTTAACAGGAAATACCTAAATATAACTGCAAAATTTAACTTCTGATATTTGGAGTAAAAGTGTAAAGCAAAGTACAACTTGATCTTATGTAAAAGTGAAGTCAATTGCTATTTGCTGCATTGTGTTATCCAGGTGGCATCAGTGCTAACTATTCAAAAAAAATGGGAAAGATCACACATAGGTCTCATAAAGGACACTGCAAAATAAAATTAAGCGAAATCTTAGCCTAGCACTACTGTGGCTAGCATGACTTTAAGGCAATCTGTGCTTTCTTTAACCTCTCCTAGCCCACCCACAGGACAGAAGACAAGCTGAGAAAGTGCTGTGGAGCCGAGGGCCTGCCTAGCTGCCTGCCTGAGATACCTGAAGGCAAGTGCTTGAAGCACAGCTCTGGATGAGGCCCTGCTGGTTGTCTCTTACAGTTTCTTCATTGTGGGAGTTATCCTCTGGGCAGATCCAGGACTTCTGTAGGCATTTTACCTGACGTAAAAGGGCCGAAATGTGAGTATTGAACTACCCCATGTCTCTCGTGCATGCTCTGTTCCTGCCGTGGGTAAGGTCATCTTCTGCTGTCAATGCCTGCAGTGAACATGATACCATTGACATCTGTCTGGGACATCTTTGGCAGGGAAGAACTGGAGACCCAACCTGCATCGCGTTGAGGAAGCTGCTGTCTGACCTAAGGCTTTTCCCACGGTATGGACTATGGAAAAACAAACGCAAAATCCTCCAGGAGTACACTTTGAGCAATCTCAAAGCAGACAGTATTGAAAGCACAGAAAACAGCCCAGGTTTTAGTAAAATACAGCAGACTGCTGGCTGGAGAGGATATCCTGAGACACAAAAATGATCTCAGGCAGATGGCAAGAAGACACAGGTCAGTGTGCTCACATCAGCCCAGGACTGTTTCCAATTTTTTGCAGTCTTGTCGACTGCTTAATTTATATTTCCTAACCTAATATTTAGTGAACTCTAATTAAAATGGTGTTTGGATTTAAGCGTTCCACCACAGTATTAGCTACCCACTCAGTACAGCGCTGCTCTCGTCAGAGACATACTGATTGTGGTTTGCACAGCGCTTGCTGCTTCTCCACAGAGGGTTGATTGGTCCCATGACACTCATGCTCTTCCTGATTTCCAGCTGTTACATTTCATTAAGAGACAGCTAAAATCGCCTCAGTGGTTTCCTCATATTACTTTTCCACATAAGCAGTTGGTTCGATTACCATGGGGATGCCACAGAGTCAGGAACAGGATGAGAGGTGGCTCTTGAGGCTCTCTCCCCACACAGAGGTAGTCCCACTTCAAAAGACTTTGGGAAACACTCACATGAGCAACTAACAAATGGAAATGACTAAAGATCTTCTGGAGACTAATGGGACCAATGCATTTTCATTATTCAAGCAAAGCGAAAGAGGAAAAATTAAGCAAATTATGACCCAGAAATCAGCATTTTGTAAACAACTTGCACTTTGTTATTCAACAACATAATTTTGTTCTGCAGTTATCTCCTCTAATAAATGTGCGTGCATTTTTTGTGGTGTTCTTTCCTTGAGAGCATTACTCTTCTTCTCACTAACTGGAGTGCCCTAGATATGCAGCAGAAAGCCTGCTGCCTTCATCACATTTTTACATAGGGTCAGGCCTTTTGTCGCTGAAGGCGATGAGATTTTACCACTGAGTTTAACACACAAAAAAGTGCTCTACATCATCTGCTGTGGGGAGGCAATGTAGTGAGGGACGGGGCTCAAACACGTGTATGGATTCTAGAGAAAAAAGTAGGACATAAGCATATATACATAAAGGTTGTACAGAACTAGCAGGTGATACATGAATAGGGAGACTCTGCTTGGTACAAATCAGCTATAATATGGATCTAGGACTCCCAAATATCAGCCCTCTTTTCATCCAGCTTCTCTGCAACACAAGAGACATCATTAGACCATCAGCAGAAGTACTTCACTTAGCCCATACCTTGCCACATGTGCTTGGAATAGCTATCACTTTGTTCATCTTTAATCTACAGGGAGTTTCAGACCAAGGATGCACACCAATTTATTCATAATATGCATACCGGTACTGTGTTTGCTCTAACACTGGCTAAGAGAGTGCTCTGCTCTTCTGGAGATACTGCTGGGTTTTATTAGATAGCGCAATCCTCAAAGGCCGTCTTCTGTTTCTCCCATTTATCTGTGCAGTGAACTATGATTTGGCATATTTTCAATTAGCGCAGAAGGGGAGCATCTCAGCTCTCTTCCCATGTCGCTTTTCTATCCTGTGTACTCGCAGCATTCACTTTTATGGTTCCCCCTTCTAGGGATGCAAGGAAAGAAAACAGACCAATATAACTCATATTGCAGCGCGGGGTATCGAGGGTGCTCAATTACACATGGCATTTCCTGGATGAAACCATGTTACCAAGACAACAGATACCACACACAAAAGCCACTCTCTCCCCTCAGGGCACATAATTCCAGAGATAAATCCTGAAGATCCTGGCCAAATACAACTTCTTTTTCTCAGTGGCCATTTGGACGATCAGGACCCCAGGAGGAAGAGGCCATGACTACCCTGAAGAGCTCAGAGCCAGCTCAATTCAGCAAACAAACCAGCGCCAGAAGACAAGGAAGAAACTGTAAAATCGCTACCTCTTCACTGGCAGCTCAGGTCCTCTGGAAAGCCAGGTTCAGGTCCCAGCATGTGCGATAGCCCATGGGGTGCTGTCAATGGTTCCCAATGGGTGGCTCCTTCTGCAAGAGGAGCTCAGCTAACTCCCTCTCAACAGACGCAAGAATCCTAACTGAAATGTCTTGACCAAAATGTGATTTAGCTTTTGTTAATTCCATGGCACCAATTCAATCTCAGCTGTGTGAGTTCAGAAGGTGCGACACTATGACACAGCTGAGGCCGGCCTTGACCTAAACACCACTCAAACAAGGGCAGTTGAGCGAAGTCAGTCTCACAACCCTTGCAGTGAAATCAGAACATGGACCGTTCTGCTAGACTGACAAATGGGAGGATTTTGATTGGGTTTGTCAGCTACTTGCAGTGCATTTTAGCCTGCAGGAATGTTGTCTCCACATTAATGCCAAAAATACCACAGCATCACTGGCCTCTCATTTCAGCACAATGCCTTTGCAGATTCAGATGCAAAACGTCAACATCAATATTTAGAGGTAGCCATTCCAAACTAGAAGCTTTCTGGGGCGTAAACATCACAACTAAATAAAAGATAGTGTATGGACTCAGTTACTACGAGGGATGAGTATCTGTGCTAAAGCTCCTGCATCAGTGCTGCCAACATGATAGACTCTTGTGTTATGGAGACCAACAATGGACACCTGACTGTAGGGTGAAATTAGAGCCATCTCTAATTTAGAAGAGTAGCTGTTGCTGATTGCATTCTTTTATTTTACAAACCAATATACATGAATTTCCTGTAACAATCTTAATTTCTGTCCTGAACTGGGTTCTGTGAACTATCAAGACACATGCTGTATATTGGTGCATATGTACACCAAGAAATACTGTACGCCCATGTAGTAAGGGCTCAGATTCTACCTTCCCCTCCTATACCTCTGTAGAGAGACAGATGCAACAAGGACCAGATCCTGGCAGAGGCCAGTGCATACTGGAGATTTATCCTGTTATGGTGGAAGAAAACCATTCTCCATAGCACTGAGCTCCCCTTCTGGAACGGACTGAGGCCATGACAGTACACCCATTCCTGGTGATGGTGGTGGTCTAAGAGCTCTTCACACATGAATTAATCCCAGTCAGAGGAAAAAAGGCAGCTGTAGCAAAAGCTGAATGAAATTACAGAGATAAAGAATTATAATTATCTTCTAGTTAATAAGTAAATAAAAGCCAGAAAAGATTTACAGAGTCTTTCTATTATCAGATCATCATCAGAGAACACAACATCTGTGCAGCAGTAGGGGACTTACAACTGGCAGGGGTTATGGTGGGCATTCACCTGCCTTGTGAAAAACAAGTAGACCAGTTAGTTATCCTACAATCACGATGCCCCTTGCCTTTGATGTTGTTCATTCCAAGATAATTAAGGCACCCATGTGACATTTTTCAATACTATTATTTGAAGAGCTGAATGAGACATGATCCAAAGATTAATTACTGAGGTTTGTGCTCTATTAGGATCAAATATTGCAAAATATAACCTATTTGTAGAATTCAGAATTTTAGATCTTAACTAATTTTGTGCTCTTCCTATCCAATGGGACAGGCTGTAAGTTCTTGAAAATAAACCACAGAACCATAAAAATATAACCATTTCCCGAGATACTGTCCCAGGTAACCAGGATGAGGATGGCCAAAGCCTGACCTATGAAAGCTACTGAAAGACTGAGGAAACACATTTTCACTTATGAGTAAGCAAGGGGTATCACACATGAACTGTTCCAGATGCCGTTATGCAGCCTCTATACAAATCTCAGGATCAACTGGAAAATTCAAAGAAATGAGTGTGTTGTTGTGTCTCTCTTCCACCCTGGCCAACACTTGCCTTCTTGCCATGCTTTACACCTGCAGAATGCCATTCATGCCTTGGCTAACACCAAGGGGCTTGGGAAACTATGTCCAACCTGGTTTAGAACCCAAGTTGTGAGGTGGTGCAGAGCTCCATCACGCTGTGAGGAGCACTGAAATGCTCAACAGGACAGTGCTTATGCACTCAAGACTGCCACTGAGGTGGCTGCCATGACTCTGCCTTTTCTTTTCCCTCCTTGTTTTGACTTGTTGCCCTCCCCTACACCCACTGTAGCATGGGGTTCTCTTTGGAGTGCAGCTAACAAAGGTTTTCCAATTTTAAAAACGGCGGAAAAAGCTTCTTGCATCCTCAGCTGTTCTGGTGAAAAGACTGTAACAATGATACAATCGGTTACAGGCAAATATAAACTTTGTTAAATTTTACTAATGAATCATAGAATTGTTTAGGTTGGAAAAGACCTTTAAGATCATCAAGTCCAACCGTTAACCTAACCCTGCTATCCCACCACTAAACCATGTCCCTAAGCACCTCGTCTACCCTTCTTTTAAATACCTCCAGGGATGGGGACTTGACCACTTCCCTGGGCAGCCCATTCCAGAGCCTGACAACCCTTTCTGTGAAGAAATTTTTCCTAATGTCTAACCTGCCTAATTCCTGTCCTCCAAATAATGCAACGACGATAACACCTTATCCTTCCTAACTCCTCTTCAAAGCAAATGGAAGGGTGAGGACACAGAAGCATTCTCCACTGATCATGAAACCCCAAATTATTTCCGTAGACAGTTTCTCAGAAGTTCCCTGTCCTGATCTATGCCTTCCTTACAGAAATACATTTGATGAGAGGTGTTGCACGTATTTTGCAGACTGAAGTTGTAAAAGGATGCCAGGTGCCTTGCCACTCTCCCAAACTCATTGCCCAGTCTAAAACCAGAACTGACAAGGTATCCTCTTCTGTACCAGCCAGCCTATGCCTGTTTTCTCCCATCTGTTCCTGTGTATTTCTAGTGGCGGTAGTGGCTTTCTTGTCTTCCTCTGCCCTAGCTGACAACTTCACTACCTGTTTCCAACTTTGGTGGCAGGACAAAAGACCATAGATTTGTTATGTTTCTAAAGTTCAGAGAAACTGGGAGGCTTGTTAGAGAAAATTGATCCAAACTGCCATTCCTAGCCTCATGATTAAACAGCAAAATATCCAGGAAGGAGCAACCCATACAAAATTTGGTTTCGTAAGTTCTGTTCCTCATGGAATTATTGAGTTGTTTTTCCCAACAACTATAAACTAAAATACTCCACAGCAGATGATGTAGGAGAAGCCACTAGCTGGTGAGAAAAACCATCACCACTCAGGCATATCTAAACTTTAGTCCAAATGCCATCTGAATATTTCACTCACAGCCACCTACATCTTTTTTTAAATGATGTTCAATCTACCTATAAACATATTTTCTCATTAGATACGAAATTGGGAGGAATGCTACTATGACTACTTAATACAGGCTAGATCCTATGCCCATGAAAACCAGAGAGAATCCAACGATCATTTTTACAGGGCTTTTGATCAGGTCCATAAAGCACACATGCTATTAGAGGTACGTGTACAGTTTTGAAAATTTAAGTGCCAGCTTAGAAGTGTAAATGCAGTATTGATTCTTGATGATGGTGATAGAAAATTCGTGGGCTTCAAAGTGTCTTGAGGCAGAACTTAAATATAAAAGGCTGCAAGGGTGCATTTTGAGTACATGTGCATGTCCTGGAAACATTTTGGCCTGCAGACACAACGCTTACTACTGCAAAATGCTGAGCACCCACTGAGTCCCATGGTCTTCTTTTGGGAACAAAGCACCTCAGAAGGGAGATTGCACAGCTGGCAGAAGCCTTCGTGGCCTGTCCGTATGAGCAAAGGCTTTTGGTATTCAGCAACCGCCTGCCAGGCACCCTGCACCCAGTGAAGAAAGAAAATCAAACCCATTGTCAACCATTTTCAGCACAAACACACGTCATTGCCTTCAGGCAGCAGCATTTCTGGGTACTCTTTGGACCTTCCTCACAGTACTGCTTATCTATGCACGTTCAGCTGTCAGCTCCATGCTACTTCTAACTAAGGAATTATTGAAGAGCACATGAGGACCATGAGCTTCCTGCACAACACAGGTAGGTGAGGGATCAGTGATTTCAGGCTCAAGCAGTAGCTAGTGGCAAATGTAAATTGCCTAATAACTTCTCTTCTAAAATAGGCAAATAATGCTGTTGGTTAAGCTGAAAAAGTATCATTCGCCACAGCAAAAGGATGATTTTTACTGCCTGTTTTGATAAACAGGATTGTTTGAGATTGCCTGATTAACTTGGAGAGATGTATATGTAGAGCTCTGAAGATATAAAGGACTGAGAATGTTAATTATCAAATTAAAACCTTTTTAAGAGGAACTAAGGTCTGTTCCTTCAAAAATCTACATGCACATAATTCAGCCGCAAAATAAGAGATCGAGATATTCCATTTTTCATCCTAGAAACCTATACCTGCTACTCCAGCATGAACAAAAGGAATAGCAAGTGATGTTCAGCGTCACGGATCTATTCTACCATTAATTTTATTTAAAAGTGTGGGACATCCTGTAGATAATAAAAAATTCAGATGCAGTTAACCTCAGAGAGTATTCTATCTTCAGCCTATACAAATAAATGGAAACCAAAATAAGTCTTATTTTTAACTACTCCGGTGTTCTTTATACAGACACCATACTATGGAACTGAAATATTCCTCTGAAAATGTAACTGGTATCAACAAAGCAAATGATAAATATTCAGAAAATCCGTAAGTTTTTTTCAAAATAGTGAGTTTAATTTCTAGTAAGAATTTGCTATTTTTTTCCCATGCTTTTGGTTTCAAGACTTTCTTCTACAGTCACATGGGGTTTTAATAATCCTTTTTGTTACTGGAATCCAAGATCTTCTCTGACTCAGTTGACTTAGTGAGCTGCAGTTTTGAAGAAACCCTGCACATGAACAGATTGACCAAAAAAAAAAAAGAGGAGACCTGGTGAAATTGCAATTAAGTCCTGCAATACTTGGTGCATAATAATCTGTAGGCATTGCTCGCAACAAGACTGGGACGGGTTAGCAGCAGAATTTGGAAGACAGCAATGACAGCTTCCTCTAGTCATTAAATGCTCTAATCACCACCTCGGGCTTCTTTTGCCTACTCCCTTGGGTCAGTCCATGTAGCCAGGTGTAGCTCTCACCATACAGAGCCCTTAGATCCCATCTCTTGTGGCGAACACACTAGCTCCTGTGCCTACTTACACAGGCATTCAGGAAAAGCAATCTGAATTAAATAATTCAAGGAGGATCGCCAATGCCACATTAAGAACTTGCATAGGCATTTTAATTCAGAACTGAGTTGGCCTTAATGAATTAAAATAAAATGAGTGAGTTTATGAACTGAATAAACATCCACCCAAGGGTTTATGGTGATACAACTAATCTGTTTCATATTTATGGTTTAAATAATTCAAGTTACAATGTATAAACAAGCCCTAGTATAAACAAGATTTCTAAGAAACTGTGCTTCATCAAGCTATCTTTGATTCCCAACTCATAATCTGATTTTTCCTATTAAACCTCTCTACACAGGGCAATTAGTTTCTCTTTCTGGCAACTATTTATTATTCCTCAACATATTAGCCCCAGCAGCCCTGGGAAGAGCTCACGAAGCTAATGGTTTTGTCTGGGTGCCTGCCATCTGTGTTTCAGATCCCCGTGGATCTGGGATTCTCATCCCTGCTGCCAATACCCTATACATCTAGCTGTATGTGCCTTTTTAATGCAGCCCACAGACATGGAAATGAAGGGCAGGTACTTCGATTAAGAAATCCCATCAGGTTAGAGTCATCGGGCTGCATGTTGACATTACCACACCAAGCCATTCCCCGGTCACAACATGGATAGATGTCAGTCGGGTCACCGATATGGCAGGGCTCAATCAAGGTACCGCCACGCTGTCCTCGGGGATTCCTGCTTCATTTCCCCGCTGCGGGAAACACCAAGCGAGAGCAAACCGCTATTCTAGGAATAAAACTTCCTCAACAGCGCTTCCGAGTGAAGGCACCTAACAAACGCTGCTTTCAGAAACTACCTGGCAGCTGTCCGAAAGGCAAGGGGGTTTTCCTCTCTGTCGTTCTGGGAGCGAGAGGACCATGCTCACCTCTGACCAAAGCATGGGGAAACCGGTGGAGTTACCGAGCAGATTTCCCCAGCTGAAGCACCTGGCCTCTGCGGTGCCACCGATGGACTCCACCGAGTCTCAAGCACAGCACAGACAACTGACCGAGGACAAATTTGCGCAGCAATATTGAGTGGCTGTTGCTTTGATAGAACAACAAAAATGGCCCGGGGCATGAGTTACTTAAAAGCGGGATCCTGAGACCAGCCAGCATCCTGCCAGAAAGGACCCACAGCTTTTTCGTGTCACTGGGATAACCCAGCGCTACAGCTGACCACCATCACTCAGTCTTTGTTCTCGCCACAGCCCCAGATGCCTCATGGCCCCATGTCACTGTGAAATCTTGCTTTCCCCCCCCCCCGCATCTTTAAAAAGGGCAGTAAAAACTTGAAGAACGAAAGCAAACGGTCTGAGAAATACTAATTAATTTCCATGCTTCAAATGCAATCTAAAAATAAAAAGCAGCTTTGATGCGTTTCGTTGTTAAATGAAAGCATTCTAAAATAATCTGTAAGGACCCAGTCTGATGAAGACTGTATGTTCATGAGTCACGGCAATAGCAGCTGAGGATATACAACGTTTTTTTTACACAAGAATGAGCTTCTTCCAAACATGCTTGTTCTCTCTCCCCCCAACCAGATATTCTATTATTGCTGATTTTTTGGTAAAACACTTCTCAAAACATCTCCAACGAATGTTGTTCTCTAATCCACACACCATGCAGAAATTTATGCTATTAGCAGCATCTGTTTTTCAATCCTCAAAATTTGCTGTAAATTCTCTAATGGATTAATTGTATTATTATATTATTTTAACAGGAATGCATTGTTGTAGAATTATGTCGCAGTATTACAGTTTGGGCGGCCTCGCATAATCTTCACAGCAGCTGGAAATGTAATTAGCATAAAAAACAAAAAGCCTCATTAAACATCCCTTTCTTGTAAGAAGGGACACATTTAAGGGCCTCGTCTCACATGTTCCATTAGAGCTGGCACGGGGCTAGAATGATCCCAAAATGCATTTTTCAGTCCAGCTAAGCAAAGACCACTTCTTAAAGCCTGGAAATGTTCTGCAGCAGATCTCAGGAAGACACAGTGATGCTGCTCTGGAGTGGAATACACGCTCCTGGGGGAGCGATTATACCCCCCATTTTTGAACCAGGACTTTCCATTTGGCAGTTCAAGTATAAAAATAGACAACTGCTTTAAACTGCCTTCTGTGTACAAATTAGATCTGCAGCTTCCGAACTCATTTGAATTCTTTTAATCTGCTTAAAATGACAAATCTAAAACCACTGATAATTTATAATTCCAGCAATAAAGAAGGAACCATCACCCTCTGTTTCTCTTGCTATGAAGTGCCTTCTGCCACCATAAGCTTTGGGATGTTTATCTAATTACAGAGTTGCAAATGACCCACCGGGTTTAAAAATCTCTGTGGATCTTGGGCTCCACAGCAGTAAGCAGATACACAGGCTAGTTTTGCTCCCTCTATAGAAAAGCAAAAGGTTTATTTTTTTTAAAAGATGCCTATTGTTTCACATGAATTCAAGTGCAGCTTCTGGGCAGCTTAGAATCATAGAATAGTTTAGGTTGGAAAAGACCTTTATGATCATCAAGTCCAACCGTTAACCTAACCCTGCCATCCCACCACTAAACCATTTCCCTAAGCACCTCATCTGTCCGTTTTTTAAATACCTCCGTGGATGGGGACTCGACCACTTCCCTGGGCAGCCCATTCCAGAGCCTGACAACCCTTTCGGTGAAGATATTTTTCCTAATATCCAACCTAAACCAGCCCTGGTGCAACTTTAGCTTCTCAAAAGACATTAAGAAAATGGTAGTGCATACAAAGAGAAGCTATGGGCAACCTGCATTTAGTCCTAGAATACAATTTGTTTTTTCAATTCCAAAATTAAGAATACATCAAGCATGTGATTTTGAATCAATGCAAAAAATAGAACTGAAAATGGCTTTTAATTTTTTATTCAATCCTTGAGCTCAAGCAGTGTAATATTTCAGCAGACTTAAAATACAAATGTTTTCCTGTCTGTCAGGGCATTTTATACTTGGAATTCAAATTTTTAGCTATATGTGTTAATATCTAATTCAAATTTGAAATGGAAATGTGTATTTGAATAAAAGCTCTTCTAAAATTAATCTAGAATACACTGAAATATAATTTGCTTATTTTCTGGAATTTCCTTCAGATAAAAATATTTGCTTAAGTCAATGTGCATTTGTGAACAGCCCAAGGTCCTGGAAAACGGTGCTTTTCTTCGGAGAATGACAATTTGCACCTCCCTCAAAAAACCCACAAAACAGGGAACAAAGAAGCACTGAGGAACCCTGAAAAGTGGTTGTACTGCTGGGTTTTTACAAAACTGGAGCTCCTTTTTGGAAGGCTGGACTGAGTTTTACATCAGTGCCGTTTCTTTCTCTTCTCCCACAGCCTTGGGAATGATCAGTGATTTTCATTACAGCATTAATGCTCTATGAGCTGCCACAGCACAGCAAAAATACCTGGCTGGGACCAGCGTCTGTATTGCCTGCTCACTGCCTCAACATTGGAAGGGCTACTGGAGGTTTTACAGTCTCATCGATGGACTTCTTCAAGGATGAGAACAGGACTTTGGGGTATTTCAGGCTTCAAGGTAACTTCAGACCCAGCTACGCTGCAGGAGAGACTCCACTATCTTTCTCAACACTGATTCAGAATTACATTTCCAAGTCACCAGAATAAGAGGGTGAAGGAAGAAAAACCATCATTACCTCAGTACTCCATACCTAAACCTAGAGATAGTCTGGCCTGAAAGTATAAGAGGAATTGTAACTGAAATATTAATACCTTTCACATGGGATCATAGTATAAGTAAAATTCAGGAGAACAGAATGGGACCATAAAGTACTTTAAAACAGAGTTATCCTTGTTAGCCAATGATCCAAACAAAACCACTGCTTTCAAAGTACAGGCTGAAAGTAGGATCTTTGCAGATAGATGTAAATAACCTGGTAAGCATTTCCAAAAGACACCCAAAACCTCTCCCTCCTAGGCCACTCCCCCCAAAAGTACAGGCAGATGAGGGCAGGCAGGCCCGCAGGCTGTGCTTCTCCTTCACTTCCCCAGGAAAAGGTCTCCCCCAAATAGCACGAGTCCTTTAACAGCCCAAGAGTTTTACATGAGAACACATGAGAGGCAATCATTGGCAAAGCAGAAGGGAGTAGGAAGGTTTAAGAGCAGCACTGGCAACACATTACTGAATTTCTACAGATTGGAATATTCTGGAAAGCAAAGTTCAAAATATTTACCTATTGTAGTTAGAAATAATCGGCAGTAGGAATAAAATGATCTAGGGATGGTTTATGAATAGCAGTTCCTCTAATTGCACAGATTTACCACATTTTGTTTTCTTGTTATTCATCAGAAACACTGAAAGTCCTTGCCTGTAAGTGTTGCCAAATTTAGACAATCCCTCTGCTGACTGGGAGACTTAACTTATATAAACACATTGACATATGAATTTTTGTAGAGCATTTTTTTAAAAACTCTGGTTGGAAAAACCAAAGCACCAAAGCTTAGCAAGTGAAAAAAAAAGCATTTGAGCATAAAATGAATGGCTGTTTTAATGCAGATTCTGGGAGTGGAGACGCTAAAGGTCGCATGAGTGGATTTAGGTTTGGCACGCTTAATTTTCTTTAAACAGTTTGTGCGTGAATCAAAGTAAATGGAAGAACATGCATGCCCTCCCTAAAAAGCAAACTGGAAAAATCCAGATGCTCCATTTTGTGGCACTGTCTACATTATTGGGCTTTAATCTTTAGATCCTCAGTGCAGACCTCAGCTATTCCAGTTTAACAGAGGAACTGCTAGCAAGAGAAGATTCTCATCCTGCATATAGACAACTATTAAGAGAGTCCTAAGGTCCTTGGGCAGCAGACCAACCCACAAACCTGCCCTGAAAGTCCTAGTCCCCCAAGTCAGCCTTCCCCAACCCAGCCGATGATGCCCAGCTCACACTGATTTGCCTCTTGGCTCTTCTAATATCCAGGTCTAACTTTGTTCAGCCTCAGTCGTTATCCCTACAAACTCTCCAGCCCTACACCTTGAGATGGGCTCCTGAACGCCAGCCTCTACAATTTTACACTAAGCAAACAAAGCTTTAAATGAAGTAGGAGTGGGACTTCCCTCTTCTCAGGAGGGCACCCCAAGCACGAGGCTTGGAAGTCACTGTCACATCTGTCTTGGGCCATAGAACAGGACATGGCTTGCTCTCTCAAACATGGGTTTTGGGGATGGGAGCTGTGGCACCAGAGGACTCCTCCATCCTCACTGCCCTGTTGAAGTTGTAAGTATTTCTACGAGGGGGATCTGGTACACAAATGAAGGGAGGTTTCAAAGTACCTAGGAGGAGTGCAAAGCCTGAGTTTAACGAATTTCCTTTTCTCTCTTTAGCATGACTGGCTGTTTCAGACAACCCTCAGTAGAGCTGCTGAGCTTTCTTCTGACACTGGACTTTCTCTGCTCATTGTACAGGGTGCCTATGTACCCAGCCTGAACACTGCTGAATCCTTTGCTTCTCTTACTTACAACCGAGTTTTCTCCACACCCATTAATTAATTAAAATTCAATCAATTTAAATTTAAATGTTAAAAATTAACACCATCTCCTGCTTTCCCCTTCTCAGCCCAGCCGGGTTCCTCCAAGTACAAGTTACATGTTTCCTCCTCCCCTCTGCCTGAGCACTGCTACTCAGGGAGGAAGGATGAGGGAAGACAGACACACCAGTTCTTTAAAATGAAGGTCGCAGAAATGTGAAATGGCAAAAAAAAAGATGGTTTTCCCCTATTCAGACTCCTTCAAGAAGCTGAAATACTTTCTTCTGAAAGGTTGCAAGCAGTTGGCTCTTGATAAATACAGTGATAAAAAGCTTCAATAATATTTCAAGTAAGCCCAGAACCTCTCTTCCCTCAGGCTTTTTTATTTCAGAAGCACCTCCTTCAGAAGCACCTCCTTCTCCAAAACATTGCCAGGAAATGACATTTCATCAGCACGTGTACAGCCCTGCAATAAAACAACAGCATGCCCAGGAACTGTTTTCCAACTCACAGCAAGGCGAGTAGAACAAGAATCAAGGTATTAAAAACAATAACAAAGGTCTGGCTTCCTCTTTTCCCATCCGCTTTGCTGATTCCCAGAGAGCCTGGTGTGGCTTTAAAAACCTCGTGCAGCCTGTTGGAGCCATCCCAGCTGCAGCCAGCCAAGGAAACATGCATGGGCAAAGAAAATTTGCTGTTTCTTCCTGGCTTCTTTTGCCCCAAGTGAGACTGCTCCATATCAGTTAAAAGAAACCGTCCCATCAACATGATATAATCTTGCCATTTAGAAGTTTGCCTGTGCTCCCAAAGCTAGAGTTGTCAGCTTTATCATCCTGTTCATTGCTGTGAGGGGCCCTCAGACCTCTGTGGTAATAAAGGTTTCCTCACTCTCTGTGCAAGATGAAATTTTAGACAAGTTAAAAAAAAAAAAAAATGCACCACACTTTTGACTATATCATGAATAACATTGTGGCCGAGTTTAATTTCTTTGTGTAATTCCCTGTACACATAACTTCACTGTCAGGAATGTTTATATTGTACCGTGGGAGTTTCAGTGTCCATCAGAGAACTTTCTGTGGACCTTCTGCAGTAAAATGATTTGCAATCCCAACACCGAAAAATGCGCTGTGCTGGGGGGAGCTTCGCTTCTGTCCAGGAGGAGGATGACTGTAAGAATTAACTTGTCGCTTACCCCGCTGTGGTACAGTGGTGTCCCTCACCCAGTACCATCTCCCTTCCCCTTTGCTCTGAGAGTGAGCCTGTCCCACAGGTGGAGCCCACCTGACACTCACGGTGCATGTCCTGAACAACCTCCTTAATACTCCACCTTCCAGCAGAAGAGGTCACTCAAATCAAACCCCAGATGTGGGCTCATCCGGTGCTCACCATCTGCAACAACAGACCACCCCACAGCGTGATCTTTTCTACCTGTTCTGGTCACTCTACAAAATACCTAATGATGATGCTCACGGACAGACCAACTGCAAGGCAAAGGCATTAGGTGCCTGCATCACAAACTGTGACTTTCACCTTCCACGACTGAGTCAGCACAAGGCAACATCAGACTTTGAACCTTTCTGCATAGTCGCTTACAGGGATATCAGAACCCACGTAACCTGTAAACACATCAAGTATATGAAATGCGTCGTTTTAGCCTTCTGCTTGTCAGTGACAATACAATAATGAAGATGGAGGATGGGGGACTTGTTATGCTCCATCATCACGATATGAGTACTGATGTGCTGAAAGGAACCATATATAATAAGCATAACGTTAAGGTCCTCCATCAATCAAATTACGGATTTTCTATCTCACCTTATGCAATTA
>NW_009259588.1:7310410-7336316 GCF_000687185.1 Egretta garzetta
ATCTCTGAATAAATAATCAGAGCTTTTAGTATGATAAAGATATGGATGCAAAATGTTAGCAACTGGAAATCTAAAGACAAAGGCAACCTTTCAACCTTAAATATCAGCCTGATTCTCTCTTTCTTCCAGTCCCCCTCAGAAAAAAACCTCCTATTAATTTCAAAGGAAGTTTCAACAGATAAGGTCATGTGTTTTGACCCACACTGCTTTCGAGATTTAAAGTAATTGAATCTATTGTTGCAGCAAATAAAAGCCTAATAAAATACTTGTATTAGTGTTTATTTTTTGATAATTACTGATGTTCTATGCAGGTGGGAAAGCTTGGTTGCATGCCTGTAGGACACTAATGGGAAATACTTTTTTTCCAAGCGTCACATTTAGAAGAAAATAAGCCTGTATTACGAAGTTTCATGCTGGCTCTCATTATGCCATCTCATAAGCTTGTCCTTTGATTTATTATAAAAATTAAATATATTTTCTCAGTGAGATCAGAGGTATTAGATGAGAGGTCATGGAAATGCTGGCAGAAAAATGCTAGCTTTCTGGTGCAAAATCATTTGTATTACACATACTAGGTTCAGCCAATGCTGCTGAATTGCCAGAGGAGCCTGGTACGATCCTGGTGGATTCCCGTTCCCCAGAGTCAGGGATGATGGAAACTGTGGGTTTCCCAGCTCTGGTACAGTCCAGAAGTAAACCTCTCCCAGTGTCTCCTGCAGGGTGCTCAGCAAATTTGACATCCTTGTCAATTTTGCTGCAGCTAGGAGCAGGGGAGCTGACACGAATACCAATTTTGCAGAGCAGCTGCAGGATACTGTTAGCTTACTAGAAATGAAATTTTAAAAAAAAAAAAAAAAAAAAAAAAAAAAGTCTTGGATTCAGCTGAGATCAAATCCAGTACTGCAATTGACAAATGTTCCATGCAACCAGGAGATCCAGCTTTTAAATTAGTTCTTCAGACTCTGAAGTCCCCTTTACCAGGGGAAGGAGATCTGCTGGCATGTCTGGTAAGGCTTCCTTCTCCCCTGAGAAAATGTAATACATCTTTTTACTCTGGTTCTAATCGCCGTGTACTTTCCAAATGTTTTGGTAAATGGGGCAAATCTACATAACACTTCTTGTAATGCCCCGAGCAGACTATGCAGGCATATTCAAGCCAGCTTCAAACTAGTCAGTCTAACCACAGCTGTATGCAGCTCAGCCCCAGCTCCCAGAGCTGGATAAACCACACAAATAAATATGAGGCAGGCTTTTGCAACCCATGGTACGTCCTGAACTGCCACCGTTATCCTCATAGCTGTACCCAGCATGCTGGAATTAGCTTCAAAGCAGTTGTCACCACAGCATCCGTGTATCCCTAAGAGCTATACAGTTTTCATGGAAATCCTGCTGCACTGCTCTATCGTTATGACTGATACAGAACATGGAAGACAAGTCTTTTGTTTTGCCGAAACATGCCATTTTTGGTGACAACAGTTTCTCAGCTGTCAGGTGAAAAAAATACGATCATCCCTCCGAGTCATACAGCCATCTATTCCAGTTCATTAGCCTGATGAATCAGAGAGCAGCTTAAGCAGCGCACAGTAAAGAGCATCTTCAGGTATGAATCCTGAAAACTCTTATTCTGCATTTAACCTCACGCAAGAATTCACACTTAGCGAAATGAGACTTCTTGGGCAATTATGGGCCATTTTCAGGAGTACAGGCTTCGGGGTCCCAGAAAGTATGGTCAAATCCTGCCTGAAAGCTTCCGCTGCGCAATAAACAGGTTAGAGAGCAACTGGGCTGTAACTCAAGCCTCTTCTGGCACTTAAGGGAGCCAGATCCTCACTGCTTTCTTTCTAGTTCTAGTGAGAATAATAAGAAATCAGAAGAAAATGAGTGTTTTCTCACAGACGATCCAGGCTCGAGACTTGCAAACCCACATGTAGTAATTATTAGTCATCATGGAAGAGCAAAGAAAAGAAACCTTCTAAATAGATCACAAAGCTTGAAAACAAACACATCAGGTACAAACTTCCACCACGTGCACCAGCGCCTGGATCTGGGATTCTTGCTCAGACCAGTTTACAATATAAAAACATTCTTTTTGCAGTTTTCTGTAGTTATTTTTTAATTAAAGAGAGTCTTAAACCAGGGGCGTTAGAAAGCGATGACAGAAGGAGGGGTGTGGCAGGGAGAGAGAGATGTTTTTCTCAGAAAACAAGCTACACATCTTTCCTGCCCAATGGAACAAATAATTTATGGTTATGCAAGTTACTCAACAACAACGGCAACTCCTTTGTCATATATTTTTCTCGCGCCTCTATTAGCACTTACAGGAGTTTGAACGTGGCTAAATCTTCCACTCGCGCTGCCTTTTCATACTGCCATTTCCTTCACCCATCATCTGCTAAATCAATGTAACAAGATTTCTTCTGGGTTACCCTCTAGCTTTGGTAGCAGAACCTGAATATACGGCTTTGGCAAGCTGCTGCTTTAATTGTAGAGCACCCGACCTGTTGTTTTGGGGTTTTTTTAAAGAAAAAGCGGGTAACAAAGTTAAAGGACTCTTAGAATATGACAAATGTCTCCAAGAGAAGCTTCAACAACCTTAAAAACATGTATAAACTGGGGCTGCACTACAAATTTTTAGCCTTGTTGAGCAAACAGTTCCAGATTAACAAACCAACCCGACCGCAACTATTACCTGCTGAAGTATGCTTAAATTTTTCACTCTTCTTCTTCCTCCATTTCCATGGCTTAAAAAGCCTTCCGAGAGTAGCAAATTTGCTTCTTCTTCTGATTGGAGGTGTGTGAGTCCCAGGTACTAGAGAATCGGAACGCATTGCAGCCAGTCTTTCCACTTCCTCAGCTATAGTTCCAGCAAGAAAAGGAGAAAAAAAAAGGGGGGGGAGGAAGTGAAATAAATGCTTTAATAAATTATCAGAGAACCACACAGACGGTCAAAATTTTCCAAGGTTATAGAGAAGAGTATAAAGGGAAAAAAATATAGTCATTATTATTTTAACATTATTTTCTTTCCCTTCAGTGGAATCCATAATCTACTGTAAAGATCAGTATTAACAAGCAGATTCAAGAGGAATACGGATTATTACAATAGGAAAGTTACAATCTTTAACAAAATGTTCTGCATCGCTCTAGACAGCTGGCAGTTCATCCGCCAGCCATTCCTGGGGAAGCGTGACAGAGACTGGGGAAGAGAAAGCTCCAAAAAAATGATGCAATACTGGTTAAAAGAAATATTGCAAGTCTTTTTTTTGCAATGGAAAGAGACATTTCCATGAACTAATACTTATCAGGAGCAAGGACCCCAATAAATAATGACCCTCTGGTATCATTACCATGTCCATTAAAACTGTCTGGGTTACAAAAGGGGCTGCATTAGGAATTTCCTAGTGACAGAAAGGGTGCTAAAAATTCAGAAGGTTCCTTCCAGTCCCATTTTTTTGCTCACTCATTCCTCTCCAATTCTTATACTTATCTTTTAACACACGGACTTGGAGAATTTTAATAGAGCGCACACTTAGGGCAGAATTCCTGGGGGTGCGGGGGGTGGGTTTACAGGTTTTCACTGAGCTTCTGTTATTAAGAAATTCAGCTTTCTGCAACCTTTGCACTGTAATACATCATGATAGTCTCAATACTTAAAAAAAAATCTGAAGAATTTAAACTACCCGTCATCCTGGATGAGAGCAAAAAGTCTGGGAGTGGTCACTTGGTGCAGTTACGTTGCATGGTCCCCCCCTCATGTTAGCAGGGAAAATGGGCTGGTAGTTTTGAAAAATAACATCCCTGTGATTAGAGGCACAGAGAGAGGAAAGCCAGGACCACGAAGGAAAACACCGACAGGGTGAAGGTCCCAGTAGCTCAGGAGAAAGGGTCTCTCCATGCTGCAGCGGCCAGGGCTGCAATAAGCTCTCCCAGCCCCGAACTAAAGCATGCGCTCTTGCTCCTGACAAAAAGCATCTGTGCAATTCAGTCAGCACACAGGAGGGAGTTTGGGGTTTTATTTTTAAGTTGTTGGTGGGTTTTCTTGGTTGGTTGGTTTTTTTTTTTTTTTTTTTTTTTTTAATGGGATATCATTTCCTAGGCTTGTGTTGTAATGTGACAGTGCCGGTGAAACCAATTTGAGCAGTTTCCACGCAGTCTGGATTCATAAATCCAGGACGCAGATCGTCACCTCTCATGCTCTGAAGACGGCAGCCCGGTGTTTCTATTTCACCCGCAGTATATTAAGTTTTAACCTCAGCCATGAGCACAGGCTTGGGAACCTCAGCAAGAACATCGCTCTGAAGGGATGAGAACACCTACTCCACACTAACAGAATCACCAGAGATTTTGGCTGACAAATTCTTATGTGCCTCAATGGAAATTTTTCCGAGGCTTTAAGTGTGGCCAATTTAGGTGGGTTTTCATGGGAATAGCCGGAGACACAGCTCTTAACACATCAGAACTCCAAACAAATTCTATTTGAGCCCCCGAGGGTTTTGCAAGAAGGTTGGTTATTTTGTTATTGCTTTTTGTTTGGTTTTAACATTGGCAAAGCAATCCTTTTTCCTGTAAAATATCACTGCCAGATACAGCTTACCGTAACTTTCTGGAAAGAAAAAAAAAAAAGCTAGCCAGCAAGATACGGAGAGCCCAACTGCTTCAGTGGAAATGGCTAAAAAAACCCTATTCTTTGGGGCAATGGAGAGAAAGACAGACATTTCTGAGAACATCATCTTTCCACTTAAAGCAGAGGAAAAATAGGTAGTCCGGTCAAAGCATTTCATTCTGTTCTCTTTGTGCCTGACTGCCGAGAGGAATGCCTTCTTACAGAGAGAATCCATTACAAGGCTCTGTCCTGGGACATGCTGGAAATTGCCTGGTTATGCTGAACAAACCGTGAGGGTAAAAAGAGGAGGAAATCAGAAATTTCCTGACACTTTCTGATTTCACTGGAACCTGCTGGGCTTTGAAGACCAGCAGGGGGTACAGACTGCCTCGCTCTATATGCAGATCCAAAGGGGACCACGCCTTTTCCCCCTCCTCCTTTTTTAAGATGCCTGTAGTTAAAGCACATAAGATGACGCTGTGTTCCACCGCTGTGGTATTTTAGAGATGCTGCTAAAAGTAATGGGCTGGTGGTGTCCTTGCTGCCTTACTTGGGGGACACAGGGTGTAGAAGGGGCCCGTTGAGCAAACTGGGCAGGACACGCTTACTGCTGCTGAATCAGGCTTCCTGCTGCAGAAACCCACCGCTGAAACACAACGAAATCCCTCTTGTTGCTCACCCTCTCTCCTTTTCCCCATCACTGAGACACCGTTTCTGCTACCCGGGTGCCTTAGTTAGTAAATCTCAGAGTTGCCACAACTCCTCTTTGAGAACTGATCCTAACTGGTGCTGCTGAGGCCACTCCCTGGAGAACCGGCATCCCTTAAAAATCCTCTCCTTTTGCAATGCGCATCCCCTCCGTCCCACACCAGCTGCGCTCTCACTGCTCCTGGGAAGCTTTTCCCACTCAGCGTAAACTAATATGGACTCACAGTCACGCAAAACTGAACGCAGGAGTCAAAAGGAATTTACCCAAAAGGCGGGTTCATTAAAAGCCAAACACAGCGTCAAAACCATTTCCGTATTTTGACTGCTCTTCCCTGAATTTCAGCGTCGTCTCTCACACGGATCTGTGCTCCAGGAGTCCTGCTGTGCGAGAGCCATCAGCCATGAACGCGGCCCTTCTCCTTCATCCTCTCCAAACACACACAGCTCTGCGCTAATGCACGTAACAGCTCTCTTCCCCTCTCGCTCCTATTTCTCAGAAGGACTACCTCATTTTTTTTCATGAAAACCGCTCTCAAGAGCACTGCTAATTCAAAGCATAATAATCACTGGCTAGGAATGAACCCCATTAGCATAAAGCCATGACAGTTTTTAATACAGCAAGAATAAAAGCAGAGCACAAAGCGAGAAGTAAACGCCAGATTTCTGCACTCTTCTTTGCTGCCGCATCTTTCGCTCGAGTTGGCCGGGTTTCTCTGCCTTTTTGGCTCCTAATGACTATTGACTGGCTGTGGGCTGCGTCACCCACTGCTGACAGCAGGCTCCGTAGGCTGGTTTCACACCCTTGCTGTTCCCAAAAAAGGTGGCACTTGCACAAATGGAAACCAACCCAGGCCTTGCACTTTTTTTTCTTTTTTTTTTGCCTTCAAAGAGGAAAGCAATCCCAGCAGTCCCAGCTTGACCAGTCTGCTGAACTGGGAGAAAGAATGGCCACATGCATTAATGAGCCTGCGGTCACAATGTGGAGGTCTCGTCTTGAGGCTGGTGCCAGAAATGAGATGCTTATGGGTTGCTGTTGCTGCTGATACTCGGTGCTTTGGGGAACACGTTCTGATTTTTTTCCAGGATCTGAGAGATCTTGCCGACACACAGAGAGATGCTGGGATCTACATTTACGACAAGAGGGTGATGCACTCCCCTCCCACTTTCTTCTGTCCGAGCTGTCACCCCAGAATAGCAATGGGGAAACTAAACCTGCGAGCTTTTCACAGGCTGGTTGGCTGTGAGACAGCTCTCAAGATCTTACTGTAGTCCTTAAGACATCTGAAGTTCATACAGACTGAAGGGCTTAAGCAAGACTTGTGGTTTTAATGAGAAAAGGCACCACAAATCAAAATATTTTGCATCCAAGTGACGTAAAAGAAATTTTACAAACATGACTGAAATATGCTACAAAGACTTAAAACACTAGAAGGTCTAAAAACTAATTTCTTCTCTTCTCCCCCCCCCGCCCCCCCCCTTTTTTTTTTTTACTTATTTTGAAGCTAACCATGGGTTTAAGGGTTTTTTTTGGTCAAAGTCACCCCGAAGTGGGCTGTAAAGTACAGCATGGATACCAGACACGGACAATCAGCAAGCTGGGGAAAAGCATTTTGAAAAGGATTCTTCAAAACAGTCAGAAAGAGGCCAGGCCATCTGGGACCCATTCTTTATGTTCTTGTGAGTTTCCTACGTCTTTCAGTAGGGTGTTGATTTCCAGAGGGTCCAGTGAGAGACAACTCAGTGGAAGTCACCTACTTTTTGGATTTGAGAAGCATAGCAGGCAGATCAAAGGCCTTCCCAAAGACAACGTAACTTATGAAGTTTTCCTGGAGAACAACAACCAGTTTTGTCATTCCCATGTCCATCTGGGAACACTGCTGATATATCATATAGCCAGCTTTCATTTTAGAAAAAAACCCTCAGTTACCACATTCAGGTACACAGAGCAATTTCATTGCTGAAGGCTGAAGTCCACCCATCCCATCTAAGATCTTTAATATTACCTTCCTCACCAGTAAGCACACTACGTTTTCTCTCAGACCATTTCTGAACATTCGCTGATCATGCTCAGACGTGGGATTATCTTAACAAGCAGTTTACTTCCCAAAGTTAGATTTTAAGCCTTCCCAGCAAACAGCAAGAGCTGCATCATTCTTTCTGTTATATTTGTGCAAATCTGTAGTAACAGGCTGAAAATTATTTTGGCCCTAAAGATGCAATTAACTAACTGTGCCATTTTATTTTATGATAGAAACTTTATATAAATAAACCTCCCCCCAACAACATAATATCCTTATTCTCAGTCCACGTGCAACCAGTCTTTATTCTTCAGGTTACTTTCCAACAAGATCCTGCTGCAAGGTTTCTTTCGAAGTCTGCACCCTGAATATCCTTTGCTTCAGACTGCACAGACCTTATTCTAGCAGCTTTGTTCAATACAAGATGTAGATGCATCATGTGTCTTTTTGAAATGACAGGAAGACTGAATGACTGCTCTAATTGCTGAACACTTATGCCTTTTTACCTGAATGGCAACACTTTCAATTAAAAAACCACCTTGTTTTTCTTTCAGGAAAATGGTTCATTTTCTGCTCTTCTATTATCATTTGTTCAGTTATTTCCCTTTAATTTCCCTTTGCACCTGGAATTAATTTTCATCAGCCCTGCCTTTACTATTTGAATTGCCCATTTAAACTTTTCCTAACTTCTCAAAGCTTTGTTTTCCAGTGAAAGACAAGGCATGGCATGCAGCAGTCTAAATTCAGTCTTGCCAAACGGGCGTGATTACCTCTTGGGTTGACAACAGCTCCCACTGGATGTATGCATTTGCAATGGCACTGGCTGGGTTGGTGTAGTGGGTTTATGAGCCATGAAGAGGCTGTTAGCAGCTTTCCTTCGCATGCTAAGCAGCACGCACATTTTCCAACCCCCTGCCAATTACTCCCGCTCCCCAGGTGTGTAGCACTTTGCATTGTAGCCGTAAACTGAATCTCTCACCCTTTACACTTGCCCGTTTCAGCATACGTATCAGACCGTGGTATGGCTCTGCTCTCTGCTGCGATCTCTCTTTCTCAGTGTATTTATGTCTCTAGTCGGAACACAAGTGCAAAGAAGAGCTTTGGAAGTCCAATCCCTTTAGGACCCTGCTTTCAACTTCCCCACATTTTGACGTAAAACGTTAATTATTCATGCTGATTGCAATCTGAAAGCCATTTTTTAAACCTCTGCAAACTATACTGCGCTGCATGCATCACTCTCAACATGCCTTTATGCATATGAAATCTCTCAAAACACCAAGTGTTTTCTGTATTATAACACAGTACACAAGATTTTTACTTGCAACGAAAGCACTTTGTCAGGTTATGTCATCAACAGCTACATAATCTCCTCCTATAAACCCTGCAATTATAGAAAATAAGGATTATTAGATTTCACTGATATCAGCTCTTCTGATCTCCGTCTTCTCTATCTCTGACTGCTCTTGTTACGCACTGGGTTTTCCACCTCTTAAGTGTTTATTACATCTAGAATCGAGGCTGAATCCTATAAACAGTACTGCAGCTCCTCACTTTTGGGCACCCGGACACCGGAGCAGAACCCACAGGTCTGCCCTGGGTACCACACACACTACGTGGAGACTCAGCAGCTCCAAACCAGGACTCAGAGCAGCCACTACAAGTGGAGCACAACCAAAAGCCAACCAAGAAAAGAATAGGGCCAGCAGAAGCAAACCAGACACCCTGCTTTTCTTGGGGCTATAGGAAGACAATTCCACAAGTACCAGGAATTGCTCCGGTAAGAAATTTCAGTGTGAAAGGAAGGGAAATTTCACTCTTCCTAAATGGCAAGCAGGGAGGAGATGCACTATTTGTGCTTTTAAGAAAGCAGAGGAAGTAGGATGAGATGCAAGGACTTTTCTGTTAGAGCAGGCACAGCACTTTCTTTGGGAGACAGGAGAATCACAGGGTCACTTTCATCCTCCTCCTGAGAAACTTCAAGCCCACATCTCCCATTTTCCTTGGGAACACTACCACACTTCATACTATGACAGATGGGAGAGCAGTCCCCATGTATCCAACTAAAACTGTGTTATTTTAAAGAACTCAAGACCTACTGGGTCTGAAAGAGAGCATGAGTGGAAGCACAGCTCCTGATAAGGCACATCTGTCAGCACAAACACCCTTCTCCCAAAAACATTCCTTGCCTTTACCCTGGGTTAAATAACCCAAACCTCCTTCTGCTTCACTCATGGGTTTGAAAGAAACTGCTGGTCACAGCTGTGACTTGTTTGAGAGCCTGATCCTGTCCAGTTCTGCACAACGGAGAATAAAAGGGAGTGCAGATACTGCCTCTCACTGTCCCTTTCCTTCACTTCTGGTAGGGGATCTTCTATTCGAGGCAGGAGGGGAGAGATGGGAGAGGTGAGGTGCTGCCTTCCTAGATCCTCTCCCCGGCAAGCAGGAGAGGATGGATGTGTAAGATGGAGCCCCATTAGCAGAGCTGGCCGAGCACCCAGCGAGAGGGAGCCATATTTCAGCCTGTGAAGAACTGCCATGAAGAACTGCCATAAAAACCTCCTGTTCCGGTGCAAATGGAACCTACAAGCAGAATTTCCCACCGAGGGCATCATCTCCAAGGCATCTTCCTGTACTGTAACCACACCAACACACTAAAAACTCATCTACTGAACAAACCTGGCCCTTTCTAAGGTACCATTACAGACACAGGCTCTTGGAAAGCCCCAGACCATTGTGCACAACCTGGAAGGGAGCAGCCTGCAAGCGCAAACACATTGGGAGCTGGATGAACCCATGTTTAACCCATTCAGCTTCTGAGACTGAAAACAAACCGTCGATAAGATAGAACTGACCTGCCTACTCACAACTAGCTGTGTCCCCTAGCACACAGCATTAGAAAACTACAGCTCTTTAAACCTCCTTAAAAGGTATTTTGCCAAGCCTACAAGAAGGAGATTAAATCTCACAACACGAAAAACTTCAAAGGAGAAAGCTAAGCACGAGTCATATCCACAGGACTATTGCAATTCAAGGCTCTAACATTATACGCACCAAATGAAATGCTACCAGGCAAAGCAGTTGCAGGGGCATTTGTGACCATCGCCTCACAAGTGGGCACCAACCACTGGCAACACCAGTAACTCCTCCAATACATGTTGTGCTGGTTTGGGCTGGGAGAGAGTTAATTTTCTTCACAGTAGCTAGGATGGGGCTATGGTTTGGATTTGTGCTGGGTTGATAACTCAGGGATGTTTTCGTTACTGCTGAGCAGGGCTTACACAGAGTCAAGGTCTTTTCTGCTCCTCACCCCACCCCACCAGTGAGGAGGCTGGGGGGCACAAGAAGCTGGGAGGGGGCACAGCCAGGACAGCTGACCCCAACTGGCCAAAGGGATATCCCACCAGCTCAGCAGATAAAGCTGGGGGAAGAAGGAGGAAGAGGAGGACATTTGGAGTGATGGTGTTTGTCTTCCCAAGTCACCGTTACGTGTGATGGAGCCCTGCTTTCCTGGAGATGGCTGAACACTTGCCTGCCCATGGGAAGCAGTGAACGAATTCCTTGTTTTGCTTGCAGGCATGGCTTTTGGTTTACCTATTAAACTGTCTTTATCTCAACCCATGACTTTTCTCACTTTTACCCTTCCAATTCTCTCCCCCGTCCCACCAGGGGGGAGTGAGCGAGCGGCTGTGTGGGGCTCAGTTGCCGGCTGGGATTAAACCACAACACATGTGGACAGGACTAAGTACCATGGGTCAGGGGTCCTGGATGTATCTGTGCAGATGCTGGGTTGTTAAGCAATCCAAACTGTCTTTGAGTCATACCCAAACTCATCAAGTCTAGACTTAAGTCTCATCCACCACAGCTCAAGTTCTTTCTGAAAGCCAAAGCTATGGACAAGAGAGAAGCTGTCTTCCTGCAAGCAAGTCTTCAACCCATTCAACAAGAAAAAGCAGAACTGAAGCCCGTGTACCTTCAAATCCTAAATTTATCCTGATGAAGAAAAAGCACATAATGTTATTTCCTATGTTTTGTTTTGACTTGCTAGCGATTAAAAGTGTCTTCTTGAAGGAGCTGGTAATGATTATATTTTCATGGTTGGGTTTATCTCTTATACCAGCCTGAATTGCAAATTCTACTCAGCTGCAAAATACAAAAGTAATGCAAGAAAAGGATCCAGTCCGTGGAAGCCCACGGGTTTGTTGTTCACATTTTGCTAGGCCTCTGCAACTGGGTGATAATTTTCCTAATTGCCATGTGGACAGAGGCAGACACAGTTGCTCACACCGAAGAGCACCTTGCCCTACCGGCCCCCCACCAGGCATCAGGGAAGTTCTCCACCTTCCTAAAAACAAACCACTAGTGCTAAAGGCTGGCTGTTGATCTTGAGAAAGACCAGAAAAAATATTTTAGATGCTTCTAATTTCTTAGGGAATTTTTGGTGGACTGAGCAATTTCTGATCTTTATCTTTTGAAGTTCTCATAAGTAGGAATATCCAATTTTTTTACTTTATTTTACTAAAAATGTGTGCTCTAGAAGGCATATCTTTAAACTATTCAGAAACCCGAGAAGGGCATGTCCTCTTACTAAAAGTAATCCCATTCAGGAAATGGCATTGCAAACATTAAACTTTCTAAACACAACGGTATCATCTCACCACTATCATCATAAAGATAAAAAATTAAGTTTTTAATTACTTCAATGGCCAGGAGAAAAGGAAGAAAGTACCTCATTTAAGAGCTAGCAAGTTCAAACCATTCCCTTGTAAACTCTATATTGCTTCTCTTGGGAAAGAGAAATGTCTATTTTTGTTCTTTAAAGAAGTCGATAGGAAGTTGGCCAAGAGGAAAAAGAGAACTTATACCAAATGGCACATTTATAATGAGCATAAATATGAGTTTAAAAAAAAAAAAAGTCAGTAACAGATTAGCAAAAAAAAATGTGTTTCACTGGACTCTGAAAAGAGGCAGTCTGTATCTATGTTCAGGAATTTAAAATAAGGACCAAATACTTCTGCTCTGAGTACCTAAGTGCAGCTATATATGGTCTTCGCTGATTGTCATTATAATGGGAATTCTTTCATTGATTCAAATGATGGTTAGTTTAGGCCCTTGGCCATAATGAAACATCTGTATAGGTCCTTATGGTAGAGGCTTGAATTTCAGAGATGAATACTTGAAAGGGAGAAAAATACCCACGACTCCTTTGAAGTCATGAATAAAGCATGGCGGGTTGCTGGATAAAATACACGGAGTATTTCTGTGTGGTTTTCATAGCTATGATTTCACATTTTTTCATCCTCTTTTTTTAGCATTAAGTTCTAGGGTGTCTCATGGTTGCTGAGCTCTGCAGGCTATTGCTCTTGCTCAGTAGATTTAGAGGAAAGCTGCTGCCTTTAAAAAAAGATGGAGCCCATCAGGTAATCAAATTGGTATATATACCTAAGAAATGTTACAGTCAAAGGAAGGATCTATGCATGTAGCTTCAAGTTCATGAATAATTCCAAGTCCAGGAACCAGAAATAGCTCAGAAAACACGAAAGAGCTTAGATCAGAGCTAAGGGAAAAAAAATACTACAGGCAACCAAGAAAACACGATCATTGAAAAAGCTACTGAAATAGTTCCAGCAGCTTTATGCATGGAAATAAAGTTAGCAGAGAGAAACGAATGAAATCCTGACCATACCAAAGTGAATGGTCACAAGGAGTAGGATTACCTTACCCAAGCCATCTAGCAACTGGGTGACCATCTTGGGAAGCAGGAATATATTTTGTCCTTGTGGCTATCCAAACTTTGCACATGAAGGTAAAATATGGCCCTCTGCTCCTTGCTCGCGACTAATGAGATGAGCAGGAGGAACGAGGGAAGATTAACTGCATTATGTGTGGTCCTCAAGTGGAGTTGCGACATGCTGGTTGCATGCTAAAACGTGCCTTCTTACTGATGTCAGAGGACTTTATTGGCCAAAGCTGTAAAAGGGACCTTTCCAGAATGGTAAAATTTACCCACAGAAAAAGAAATTGGCAGAGAAGACATTACAGCATGGTCTTAACAAGTGCTTTCGTCTGTACTGATGGGAATGACCCCTTTCTGTGGTGCCTGAGAGAGGAACCAGAGGCACATTGTGAACTGCAAATGCGAGCGGAGCGCCCCAGCAGCGCGATGGAGTGTGCCTATACAGAGTCACTTGACCGTGAAATTGGCAGTAAAGTTCATTTTGCAACACTGTGAAGGTAACTGTGATAGGCATCTGCATGAGATTTCATTTCAGTATAGAAGTAGCATAAAACCCAATCAAAACCTGACTTTTCACATAATTAAGATAAGTAATCTTCTTTCCACCCCTTCAATGCTGGCACTGGACAAAGCAACAAACTGATGATATCTGACTCCCCTAAATGCTGAAAGTTTCCTCTCAAAGTTATCAAGATTCTGCTACCCAGAAGACAAAAAAAACCCCAAACACAATTACAACATAAGCCTTTCTGAGCATTTTTGACAACATAAATTGCCTCTGCCCATATAACCTATGGGGAACAGTGCTCTCAATTTTAAGTACCAATTTCTTTTGGGCAAAGTATCTGCATTGTATCCTAACAAGTGTCACAGATCCCCTTCTGTCAAGTCAAACGTCAAACTTGCACATACACTCTTCCAATTTAACCAGAGTCTTTGCCACGCAAACCTGATTTTCAAAAATCTCTTTACTTAAAAACCATTTGGTTTGAATTTGCAAGTCAGAGACTGGCCTGAACCACATCTGGCCGAGTACCTCAAGCTTTACAATGTTTGTGATGGCGCTCAGAATAACAAATCTCCCAAGCATTTTGCTAGAAAGGGAGGAAACAAGAAACAAAACAGATGTGCTTGCAGGTACTTACACACAAACATATAAAAATGAAAGCTGGTATACATCAAATGCAATAACAATGCATAAATCTGAAATAAATGAATCACAGCAGGTGAAGAACATCTTCATTTGTTTGCTAAACACAGGGAATAGCTGTACTAGCTCAGAGCAGCTGAATTTTAAAATTACCACCCATCTTCATATAGGCTTGTAAATTTATTTTTTTTTTTTAAATTTATCACACAGGGCCCAATGTCCAAAGAAAGCTGAGGGAGAGCAAAAGAAATAAAAACAACCCCAAAGACAAATATCACCAAAAAGTGTCTTTCTTGAGCCTCTATGCAATGCCAGAAAATGTATCAGTGAACTGACGCCTGTCTTGCTGCTCAGTGAACTGGCTGTTCTGCCAACTGGAGATGAATAGGAAGAAGAAGGATCAATTCACCGGAACTACGGGATCTCCCTATTTTCTTTTAGGCTCATAGGCTTCCATGCACAGCACAGGCATAGTAAGTTCACAAGGAAAACGCTGTTTGACTCAGATGACAGAAATGTATAGAAAGCCAAACCCACATTAGTAATTCGAGTACTTTCCTAGAGTCAAATGATGCAGGCAAAATGCTGTCATTTTAATGAGACAGACAAGAAAGAGAAAAGAAAATACCTTCTGAATTGTAGCTTGTTTATACACGCAACTTGGGGGGGTGGGGCACTTTGAAGGAAAGGAAGCTCCTCACCAGTCCTTTCCTCCTTTCCCATTTAGGTATCATCTCTAACTCTCTCCAATGGCTGCTAGAGGAGCCAAAGACGGGCAGCTGTAGAGAGCGGACAGTCAGAAATTGCTCTTCTTGATTCAGATGCTGGAGCAGGCAGCAAATCCCATCCTAAGTGCCACAGCAGATTGCTAGAAGACAACCCCTCGCCCTTATGGCTATAAACCAGCAGACAATTACTTTGGGGCTGTAAATACTAATGAAAGCCTTAGTCATCTCACTCTTCTATTTCTCAGCAGGGTACAATTCAGATTCAAACAGCCTAAGTCCAAACGAGTCTCTGCACCTGGCTTCTTCTTCAGGCTGAACCCACATTTCAAAGCTATTTATCCAACAAAACCACTGTGCTAGCATAAGGGGAGCATCCTGTTTTGTTGGTGCACGGGAGGAGGAGAGGGAAGAGGTCTTCTATACTGTTCAACTTCCGCTTCAAATAGCTTCCACTGTCCGTCCGTCCATCCATCCACCCATCCACATGTCTGTGTACTTGCACTGCTGACTGTTCAAGCTGTGCATCTGAATTTTTAGCAGTGTTGACATTTTAAGCAGATTGGAAAGTAAAAAGATAAGATGCTATAAAGCTCTACAGCAGCATGACAGACATACTCTTTGTACCAGTTCAATTTCAGCTGATGTAGAAGAAATAACATTTCTACTTATTTATTTACTTTACCAAAAGCAAGGTTGACAGTCTTCATGTTAAAAAAGAAACCACTGGAGCTGCACACATGCTGCATCAGATAGTATCTGAATATTGGAAATGTCAAAGCAGCAGCACCCAATGGAGATAAAGCCAGTGCCATAATCCTTATGGCATGGACTGTTGACTTTGGGGACCGTAGCTACAGTCCACGTGGATGTGAATACATGGATCACAAATACTTCAGAGAAGCTTGCTAATACATGGACTGCAGATGCAGTAGACCACAGTGGCATTTCCAGGCCTGGCTCACTTGTCAGGATATAGTTAATGAGTATTCTAATTATTTATCTTAAGATGCTCAGTGCATTCAAGTCTGCTTACCAAGATTTCCATCTGTTGATTCTTGAATCTGTGTTAAAAGGTTAACTAGCATTCAGGACAACAGTATTTGTGTTGCAGCTGTACATTCCTCAGCTTGCTGCTGAAGATAAAGAATATTCTTATCAACATTTCTACCAAAACTTAGACATGCTTTTCTTGAAATGACCTGATATTCTCAGTGTTACCATCACTACACTTCTGTGCTTTCAGACCTTTACAAGGCAAGATTTGAAAAACCATTACTCTGTTTTTTCAAACAGATAATCAACTTCTCTTAGGAGGCAAGGTGAAATAAAAATCATTCTCTGCTACCAAAATTTCCTAGGATAAATTAAATAATTGGATCCATTTTAATTTTAGTCCCTGCATTCCTATTGCACAAAGCCATTAGACTAATGGCCTGAAAAACACCATACAGAAGATGACAGAGGGCAAGATCCTTCTCTTAAGTAGTGAGAGGAGAGGGCGTCCGCTGAACTGCAGCACTAAGCCCATCATCCTCGTCTTGGGCTGCACAGTTCAGGGCAGGAGGAAGAGAAGATTTGAAGTACGCTTTACATCCTTTCCAAAATGACCCAAGCAACAGATACACTGGGCCCTCCCTGCACAAAAGGCTGTAAATCTTAAATTGCAACCCTTGGGCTTCAGAGTATCTTGGCAAGTAGCCGAGATTGAACAACTCTCCTAATCAGGGGCAAAGAAATGGGTATGACAGCAATCCTAGTTACACAAACCAAGGTCTTGGAACCTGCATGTCTCAGCCCGGTTCATGTCTTGACTAGCACACTAGAAAGCATACGTACACAGAAACCTGCCCTCCTCTTCTCTTTGGACATTTTGGACACAATTTGACTTTTTTGGGGGGGCGGGGGAAGGTGGAAAGCTGGGGAAATGTTTGGCTTCTATTCCTGAGTCGTATTTTCAAACCTTTAAGATTTCCACTATCTATGCAGAGGCTGTCAAGTCAGGTCTGGACATCTCTTATTCGTGGCTTTTCTCATTTGGGATCCAGAGCTTTCCTTCGCGGAGGAATAGTGGTTGTCCATAATATCTCTCTCAGCAGTACATCATCTTCATGATGGCTGATGGGCACTACGACTTTGGTGGTATCTTTTAGACAGGGTGGCCTGGGCATAACCAAGTCAGAATGATATGTCCAGTGGTTCCAAAGAAGCTACAGCAGGTGGTTTTATGATGACTGATTTTATCTTTGATTTAAATTATACCGTGCGTTCACTGTTTTTCAGAGCAACAGAAATAATTCATCTTCTTTTGAATATAAATCTCATCCAAAGGAAGAGGCTCTGCTAGATCTGCTTCATCTTCAGTAAGCTGGACTCAAAGCCAGGGAAGTCAGGGAGAGATGACAGTGACAAGATCAAACATTACCTTACTCCTCTCTGCCCAATCCTTCCTGAAACAAGGAGACTAAAAGCAACAGACCAGTTAAGATTCATGTCACTTCACAAGAGACAAAAAACTCAGCAAGAAGACAGTTTTCCAGCTCATAGGGATGGCAAGAACATCATTATCCGAGAAGCATGCAAATCAAAGTCACAAAGGAAAAATGGGGCCTCCAAGTATGTCCCACCTTCACCCCTCTGCAGCATCCATCTGGGTGATGGCAAATATAACGGTACCCTCCAGTTTCTAAGAAAGTGATTGCAACATCCAGCCAGAGCTGGCTTAACCACTGTACACTCTGGTGCTGCCCTTCAATTGCGCCAGTGCCCCGATGCTGGGTTTTGGCTAATGGATGTGGGAAGATGTGCAAGACCTAGTGTGATCGACTTAATAGACCACAGACATATCCAATTAATCTTAGACATCCTGGCAGCCTGTTAGCAAGGTAGTACTACATATGCTTATACTGCGCTCCTGAAATGACGTTCTGGCTAATTGGGGGCTCAATAAGGTGATGACAACAGGAAGCCGAATTTGGTGTTGTCTGGTTACAAACAAGACAACCTTAGGAGGTACAAAGGAACAGCTATACATTTACTACCAGCCACTGAAATGGATCAAGAAAGAAAATCTTACAATACAAAAATTGATGCCAAATGTCTACCTCTTTTGCTGAGGTAGCAGCAATGAATGATGTTATAAATACAGAGCATACTCAAAGGACAGTTTTTGCTCATCAGTCAAGGAGCCCATAAATGAACTCTGCTGCTTTTAATGATATGATATGATACAATATGAACTCTCATTTCTAAACAGAGACAGAGGGTATTATAATAGCACAAACTGATATAAGTAGTAGTGGTTACACACTAAAAGAAAAGAAAACGTCAAACAAAAAGAGAAGAAAGGAAGAGATGCCACATGGTAGAATATTGTGTCTTCTGATCTCTTCCCTACATACCCAGTATTTCTCTGCTGCTTAGCTCTGACAGGCAGTGATGATATTAATGAATAAAATTCCAATAATGGATGTAAACTGAAATACTTCCATATATTTCATTTGCTTCTAAAGAATCCCAAGTTTCAAAACAGAAAGACGCCAACCATGCAAACCATCCTCTAAGAGAAACACCTCTAAGCAAGAAAGGGAAGTACTCAGAAAAGACAAAACGCAGAAATGGAGCCTAACCGCCCACCTGGGCAGGGATCAAAGCATAAAATGGGACATAGGGATGATGCAAAAAAAGGCACAGAAAGCCAGGCTTGTTCAGCCAGGTCAATACCAGACAGTTTAAAGCACTCTGGTAATAGCAGAGTGAGATGAGAACCTGCTCCTCCATGATCTAGGCCATCATCCACTTCTTGCCCCTTTTTTATGCATTGCCTCCCCCTCCTTTACACATGGAAAACTCGTGGCCTTTCATGATTTATCAAATAGTTCTGTCTGCATTTCTGATGTATCTAACTTGATGCAGAAGAATCAAAATTAGGCATGCTACTCAAGATGACAACAAACACTTAGAGCAGAGCGTTATTGTTAAATACAGGAAAAGACTGTACTGTTTTCATCATACCTGATGGCATTTTATCTGCTTTTTTGAACTCACTACAAGGATCTGATTTTTCATTGCGTGTTCAGTGTTGCCCCAACCTTTGCATTTAAAAGGCTTATATATCCCAGGACTTTAAATTTGGTTCTCAGAAGAGAGAGCAGGAAGGTAAGATGCTATCAAAAGATGACAACTGAGTTACAGCATTGAAAAGGAGAGAAATCAATGAGAGGAGACAGGACTGAAACAGGCCAGCTGCCTGCTCTCTAAAGACCTGAGGAATTGAGGTGCCCTCTTATCAGTGTCCTTATGTCAACACTGCGTAATAAAAAAGAGAGGGTGCTGAGCCATTATGACCAGTACCATCATTTTTATTGGGTTTGTTCCTAAAACTCCTCAGAATCAATGACACAGATATACAGAATGCCCAGAAAAGGTGGCTAACATTTCTCCAGTAGGGACATAGGAGTTTTCACTGGAAAACAAGGGACTTAGACATCTGCTTGCGTAAGCTTGACCCAATCTTGTGTACACCTTTTGCCCCCATACTACCTAATTTACCAAAGTGAAGACCTGGCTTACGACCTACAGTTTCAGTCAATAATGTAAATTATATGGCAATTTTGGACAGGGCATCATCTATCTTCCAGGGCTCTTCAAAGTAAGCCTGGAGCTCTGCTGGGTGACAGCCCATGCAAGCCTGGCTGTGAACTTCCCATTACCAGCACAGCCTCGCCTAGAATGGTACACAACTGGCTTGTTTTGTGGCCGCCGGTTTTTGCTACAGGCAGCTTAACAGGATACGAGTTAGTCACTACAGAGATGGACATGAGCAGTTAATGACTGGCCCCAGGCTTAGTGGTGTTTCTTCAGCCTTATTTTGGGACAGAAAGGTAGAGAGATGTAATCCCTCCTCTCTTTCCCCATCCCCTTGCTTTCTTTTTACTGCAGACTAGCCAACTGAAATTACTGCTAGCGTTTAAGGAAAGCCTCACATATCTCCGGCCAGCCACTCGCATTTGCTAGTCTTAGCATATAAGCCAGAGGTATGCCCTCGTATAGCCCGAACTGACCTTTTTCTTCTCCTTCTCTTCCTCCCCCCTCTCCTCCCTGCCTGCAGGCCATGCCCAGCCACAGCAGCACAGTGCAGCCCTGGTAGTCTCTGGTCTCAGGACAAACCCACAGGTAACTGATGAGTTTCTGTCAGTCCCTAAAGTGCAAGAGACACTGACGGGAGCGGGGCGCTGGGACTCTGCCCCCCCCGCTCCCTGGTAAAGGAAAACGATCCATGTCCTGCCTGCCTTGGGATTTCGCCATCTGGAAGTCACCGTGAGAAGGAATCACATCATCTTCCTGGAAGGGTGCATTTATTCTCAGCCCACAAAACACTGAGGGCTCGTATCGTCCTGAGCAGAAAGCGATGCTGGTGGGAGCAAAGTGTCCTGCCCAGCCCCCCAGCAGCCTGTTGGGATGTGGAATAGCTTTGCTCGACCTCACCAACTTTCTCTGGCATAGCACCGTATTCACCCAAATCAAACACTACAGAGTTCAAACGACAAAAATAAGCCAATTATATTTTATGATCTGTGCTGTCAAGGAGACATATTTCACTCTGCAATCAAAGCCCATGCCTCGCCCCCCACCCGCCCCACCTCTTTCTTTAAGGTAACTATCCCTCAGAGACTGAAGACACACATTGCATAATTATATCAGCTGCTGAAACCTCAAACATGTTTTTCAGCTTCCCACACTTCACAGCAGGACCAGGTACGCTGGTTTTTTGCCTAGTTTTCCATTCTGTGTAGTCTAATTTTTTTCCTCCAAAATATTTTCGGATCTTTAGCAGGTACAATTGTAAATGACTGCAATGCCTCATAGCCACATGCTGCGCTCACTCTAGAGATGGTAAAGGAAGAGCAGTTACCATCTGAAATAATGTGAGAATTAGTGGAGGAAAACTTATTTTTATGCACAGCTCTTGTAGGGCTCACAGCTTGTCTAAAAGATAACTATTTCATTTAATAATTACTTTTGTGGGAAGCAAAATAATCACCTCAGAGACAACCTCTTAAGCGATGATAAAGTAAAAGTTCTCAAAGTTCCTGGCTGAAAAAAAGAAGAGTCTTCAATTCCAGGTGGGAATCACACACATACATACACCCCCCCCAAGCAACGCACCCCAGATCCCCCTTTCCATTTGGCAAAGATATTTATCTGGAAGCTCTAGAAGAAGGACAGCAGCAGAAAAACAAATGTTGGAATTCCTACAGCAACTGAATCTCAGTCCATGCTGGTTTTCATGCATATATAAGCTAATGAACCATTTCTGCTGAAACAGCAAAACCCTGAAGTACAAGAGCATACAATAAACAGACTGGGTTTGAGCTCTGAATGAAACCTTTCAGGTATGTTCATTCTGAATACTATTTATATTTCCGCTACACTTGTACCTAGAGACCCCCAAAACCTGCAGCCCCACAGCCCTTGGCACTAGGAACGCAAATGGCAAGAGACAGCCCTTTACCCTCCACCTCCCCAAGTCTATTTACAGACCAGCAGGCAGGTGAAAGGAAATCCCACGATCTCCATGTTACAGGCAAGGAACTTGGGTACGTAGCATACACGGATGGACATGGCCAAAGCTGCCCAGAGATCCTCAGCAGAGGCGGGAACTGAGCTGAGAACCCCTGAGCTGAGAACCCCCGTCTGTCACCGATAAAAAAAATACTTTTCTCTGTGCAGTCCCTCTCTTCCAGTGCACCGTTGGGTAAATCCTTTCCACTTAAGTTTTCTTGTCAGATCCTCTGCATAAAAATCAAAAGTATCCCACTTCAATTGCTCCACTCGCTCTTTCTTTTAAGTAATTTCTGGGTACCTCTGAAACCTCTAGAGTTCTTTCTAGGCACACTAGAGATGTGTCTAAACCATGTTCCAGATCCAGGCTCAGACTTCTGCAGGAGACTAAGATTTGCAGTCAGTTTCAGTGCCTGAACACCTTAAATAAAACCCAGCCAAATCTCTTTTCCTTTTATTTGTTCCTCTAACTACCAGTTCCCTTGATCATCAGTCATGTCATCTGCTATGACCCAGCACTGCCACAAGCCTCCCAGAGGCCACTGAAATCAGTACATTGAGAAGTGCTCTGTACATACCAGGAGATGTTTAGCATCACACGGTCCCAGTGCACCTCGACCTCTTGTAAGTTTTAGCTCCTCCTGCTCTACAAGCTTAGCAGTCACCTTCCCATGTTTACATTCAGAAAGTATTTTCATTTGCCTTTGCGCTTCTGGTGCTTTCAAAAATGCCTCCACTTGTGTTGTCTCCTTACTTCTTGTCTGTCTTTTCTTGGGACTTTTGCAACTCTTCACCATCCTGCTTCTCCTAACATCTCCCTTGCAGCCCTCCTTTGGCAGCACTCGGAGCTCGGCCCCTGCTCTTTCATTCCTGGAGGAGACTTGTCTCTTTCCACACTTGACCTCTCCCTCTCAGTTCAGTCTACCACGTCTGCTTGCGTCTCTGGCATCCTGTCCTGGATATCCCGTGGCCACTCAAACTTCACAGGATGAAACCACACACCTCATTCTTCCCTCACATACAGTTTCACTAGTTCTCCATTTCCAACGCCATTTCTGCTATTCTGTCACTCAAACTCTCAGTATTGGTGCTTTATACACCCCTCTTTGTTTTCTATTTTCCAGCTAAACTAGTATTAAATAAATCCATTCCATTCAGTCCAATGGCTAAAGCATCTCCCACTTCCACCTGTATTACTGTAACCTCCTGCTTCTCTTTGAGCTTCTCACTTATTTTTTACCTCATCAAAATGCTGCATCCACATGAAGTCCTTTTATCCTTACTTCAGTGAGCCCATCTGCACATCCAATTCCTTCACCAACTTCTCTCCGAATTACAGGACCTCCCTTCCAAGATATCATACGACTCAGCACCTGCCTTCATCTTTTCCTTCGGTGTCACGGCTACCTCTTCTGCCATTCCCCTAGTCATGACTTTTGCTAGATTAGTTAGAGGTCTTTGAAGGATTTCCCTCTCTGTTTCAGCATGGATTTTCCTTCTCCAGTTCTGCCAGCGCAGTAGTACAACGAGAATGCAGAGTAAGACGATGACTAGAATCCAGGACTCATAACTGGATTTGAAGGGTATTTCAGTATTAAATCGATGTACCCCACTGGTGTGCCTATGCTGTAAGGACTGAATCTTGGTATTTGTACACAGTTCCAACAAATATAATAGTTGCTTGGGTCACGGGACTCATGCAGTACTTTTGGGTGCACTAGTGCAGTTTCAGGCCTGCAAGACCATGTATAAACTATATATAGGTTTGAATAGGAGGGTGGGGGCATCCACATTGCAAAGTTAGGTGTGTTTCCCTTGTAAAAAGTACCAGGTGGTCCCCTTTCTGGGTGCTCCATAGGCAGTGCAACTGTGAGGATGCTCGGACACCTTGAGATCCCTACAGGTTTCTCCATACTGGGGCTGGTCACAGGTTTTTACCTGATCTGTCCTACTGACATTATGATCACATCATAATTTCAGTTGATTATATCATCCTTTCCCTCCAAACCCCCAAAGGTCTAGAACAGGTTTTAACCAGGGAAAAATTAGCATTTTTCAGTCTTGAAAAAAATGTGTCAGAATCAAGCCAGTGAGCGTGCTCAGCCAGCATGGCTGGGACTACAGTTTCTTTACTTTCTGAAAGAAACTCATAGCTGTGCATGCTGGTGGGAAGGAAAAGATTAAGGCTGCACTGGTATTACATACTTTTAAAATGATGACCATAAAAGTTATTTGCAGGAGGCAGAATGAAATCCTACCCCACAGAAGGAGGGGGTGAAAACAGTCCGATGAGATGCTCTGGAAGCCTACTGGCTGGAAGCCTCTCTGCTCTATTCTTTACCTCTCTAGGGTTACTAGATGATCTCCTGTCAAGAGGCATACCCTCCCCTCGGAGTATGTAGCGGTTTGAAGCTAAATAATCAAACATAAAAAAGGAAGTCAAGTCCTTAAATATATACCTGTTAGTCTGTTAAGAGGTACAAGTAACTGGAGTTATACAGTCATAAGCACCCATGCATACACGTGTGCATTAAAAGGGAGGAAAGCAATGTTCTTTTCTCACTGTGCTAAGATTTCAAGTCCAAGGTTGCAAAAAAAACCCAGCAGAAGACGTTGATGCAATTGAGTTTTAGGTCAATTCAATTAATCTAGGGAAGCATATTTTTAACAAATGGCTTCATTTGCTTTTAAGGATAAATATACCACGCTAATAGTGTAAAGTACCTGCTGCTGCTGCACATAGCCCTTCATTTAATATCTGTGGGGCTTGCTGTCACCAGCAGCATGTAAGAGAAAAGAAAGCACTCAACATTTTGCATAGCATTCATCAGATTCTTCCCTCTGCTGTAGTGGCATAAGCAGTCTTAACCCACTGTGGGTTTCCAGGCTTCTCAGCTATCTTCTTCATTCCCATTGAAAGCAATTCCGTTCAGCTTTAGCTGCTTTTTAATCAAAGGAAACTATAATCACACTAGCAGGATGCAAATTCTGAAGAGACATTAGCAAAACCACAGTTACTTCATTAAACTACAGACCTGTGATTGACAAAGGACCATCAGATCCCAAATAATATTTTGTTCTTTTGCATAGAGCAAACAAAAGCAGCTTTGGTAATTAAAATAATAATAATAATAACAACAATAATAATAATATAGCAGCATCAGCAACAAAAGCTGAAAAATTAAGCACCAACAACTACTGAGAACCTCACCTCAGAAAATGACAACAATTTTATATTCACATTTATCACAAAAAAGCCTTTCCCTGACCTTCAGAAAATGAGATCTGTCTACCACGTCAGTTAACAGGGAGTCCTAAGTCAAGTGCCTTCAGTCCTGAGTAACATGTAAAACCACACAGCAAAACGAAGTAATACAATGTTGAACAAGAAAGTGGGGTAACACCTGTTTTTTGCCTGAATGCTCTTATGCTCCTTTTAGTTCTCGGCTTCTCCTAATTGCTGACTTTGGCAAAATCCAAATAATTTGTCATTGTTGCCTTCAAGTATTTGCATTCCCAGAAACATAAAAAGCATATACTTACCTGTAGCAACACCACCTGTGATTGATTACACCGGCACTCTCCGAATACCCTCTGGAGCTTTTGCTCAGTCCCAAAAGAAGAGGGGGAAGGGATGAGAACAGTTGTCTGATGAAAAGCACTATATCAATTCCAATAAAAAACCAATTTCCCCCATGCATTTGACAGCATGGTGAAAATCACACTAGCTGGATTCCAGGTAAACCAGTCCTTCCAAATACTGAGTTGAGTCAGGCAAACTCTACTGCAGCACGACGAAGAAAAAGTTGATGTATCAAGGCAGAAAACCCTGATCTAAAATTCACAGGAATGGTAACAAAACACGATCGATACACACAGCAATTTCTATAGCAACTACAGAAAAAAGGAGAAAAAAAAAAAAAAAAGGGTTCCTTAACTGTTAGCACAGAGCTTCTGTGGCAAACGAGGGGACCTGTCCCTCTTGGCATCTCTCTGATAGACACGCTGAATTGATGCCCAGCGCATTCCTCCCGCGCTCCCTTTCCTCTTTAATCCCCGGGGATCTGTGGGGGGCAAAGCCGAGCCTCCCAGCCTCCGACAGGAGCACAGACATGTACACACACACCCCCATGCAAGCAAACGCGCTCCCCCTGCCTCTCTCCTACACCCAAAGGATCTCAGCACTCACCGTCACGGGCTTCCTCCCCGCGACTGCAGTTGCTGCAAATGTGTTTGATCTCCTTGCCTATGTGACAGTGTATCACAAAAGAGACATTGTTGTTAGTGCTGGTGGTGGTGGTGGTGGTGGGCTCCTTCAGTGGCTTCATCCTCACTAGATAGAAAGCTTTCTTTTTAGGTTTCTCTCCACTCATGCCTGAAACCGAGACCTGCCTGCAGCCAGAAGAA
>NW_009259588.1:7336804-7356840 GCF_000687185.1 Egretta garzetta
CTGGGGCTGCGGCCTCTCTGCTCCAGGGTGCCCCAGGAAAGCCAGCTCCCCTCTGGCAAATCCCTCCCGCTTTCCATTCTTGCTTTTTCTCCCCTGTTTCTTCTAAAAGAAGACAGAGGAAGTGCCTGCCCTGGCCCATTTGGGGCTCACAAGGCCAGTGCTGACAGTGGCTGGCACCGCCTGGTGACTTCAGCCCAAGCCCCCCTGCAATGGGACTGCTGCTCCTCCTAGGCTAAGGCTGACCAGAGGCTCCCAGAGAAGTGCAGACAGTTTGCTAATTCATTTTGATTGCTTATCTGGGGGATGAATGCCCCCTTCTTTGTCTCCCTTGCCTCCTGTCCAAAATGCAGCTGCTCTGGAGAGCAGCCCCATCATCCCCTGGTGCCCGCAGCCTGGGCAGCGCGCACCCAAAGCTCCCCCCAGCCTGAAGGGGATTATAATCTCTGGCCAGACGCTCCGCCAATCCCTTCCTGCCCAGCTGCCCCCAAAATGTGCCGACTGTTTCCATGGCAGGGTAAACAGCCCAAGCTGCCCAACCTGCTGAAGCAGGAGCTCAGGACACAGGAGCTCTGTGACAAACAGAAAGGGGGGGACAGTGGTGAGGATGCTTGCTTCTCGCAGGCTTTGGGAAGGAAAGCCTGAAGAAGAGATGATAAACCCAGCTATTCTGGTAGCTGTTATAGGAATGTGAGTGTTGCTCCTTTAAATCTTCAGCAAGCTATCAGTTTGGCAGGCACTAAGCAGAGAGAGAGTGCAATTGGGGCAGACAAAACATGGCAAAGAATAACACCATTCTCCCTATTTTTAGCCAAAGCCCTTGCTCACTGTTAGAAGAAATCCACTCATTCTGCAATTCTTTACCATCTCCACATATTGTTGCCACAGGTTTTACTGCACCAAGAGGCCAAACCAGCCCCGATTCTCTTCAACCGCATGTGAAACAGCCAGTGAGACTTTTGCCTAAATAAAGACGGAGCAGAAACTTAAGGATTCAGTGCCATGGTTTTCCATTTTCTCAAATGCACACACGCACACAGACACACACAAGACGCGTGCAACGAAACTGCTGACCTACTTGTTCTGCGTCATTCTGATGCAGGGCTGACTTCTCACCTGGCGCTGCCGGGAGTTGAAACCTTGAGATGTCACATATGGCAAAAATTGCAAGGCTTTACTTTTCTCCACGGCGTTCACGAATCAGACCAGGCGCTATCAGATCCCACAGAAATATGGGCTGAAGCGTGCTCTCAGTAGAATCATGCCGTTCACTACGCCACGCAAAGCATCCTGCACACTGGGCTATGTTCATGTTGAATAGAGTCGGTCACCTCAGGTTAAGTACTGCCCCAAAGGACTTGATTTTGCATGCGTTGCTCATCTAAAATTCTCACCTGTTTCATACAGTGTTAGGAGAATAGGGAATGCTGAATTATTCAGGAACAAGCAGGTTGAATTCCCCAAATGTGCGTATCGTGTAGTTACGAGTTAATGCACTAAGAAGCTGTCCCTTCGAATGCCTGATGCTGAGACACTGTTTGCTACCTTACATGTCTGGAAAAGCGAAAGCTGAGAACAGTTTGATCCCCTACCAGTTGCCCAGCAGTTCAGACACGCGCAGTGGATTTCCCTCTCACTTACTCATTGCCTTTGAGAACACCTTCGGTTCGGTTGTGATTCAGAACATAATTAGGTAAGCGGAAGATGTGACCATAGTTCACCTTCTGAACTTGCTCAGAGTTCACTGCTGTCTGCCACTGGTACACGGCACTGCTGCGTTTTAGAAATGGGTCAGGAAAGGAAAGCACATTCAAATGTGAACTTCCCCAAATTTGGGAAATTGGAGTGTTAATGGAATGCAGGGTGAACTCAGAACTGGAATCCCATATCTGCCGTCTCAGGGCAGTATTGGGGTGTTGTACCTCACCTCTTTTAGGAAAGGAAACTAGCGTGACACATTCAGCAGAGCTGGTCTTTTAAGGCAAACGGTCTCGTAGTTAAGGAATGGGGTAGGACTTAGGGCCCAAAAAACTGGGTCAGGTCATCAGTCTTTTGCAGTCTCCCTCTGTGACCTTGGACAAGTTAGTTACAACATCTTGATACCTCAGCTCCTTGGCTAAAGAACAGTGATGTTGATGTTTCTGGTTTTCAGGCAAATTTTATGAAATCGTATTGCAAGGTGCTCTGAAGGTGTTTGTATATGACAGAGAGGGAGCACTCACATAGACTGTTCAAATGTAGAGATCTACTACTTATAGCAAAATGAGAGGGGAAACAGGAAAAACATGTTCCATCAGGCTTAGTCTGAACGGTTCATTCAGTCCAAACTTAAGCTTTTTTGTTTCATTGGATTTTGTTTCAACAGTGTTTATCCCTCCTCATCCAACTCTTTTTATTCTAAAGCCATGAAATTCAACTCAGATCTGAAAATAGAGTTGGTATCCAAAACTGGAAGAAGACTATCCGTGTACCTGTTCGTACAGGTCAGGTGGAAAGCTCAGCTTCACGTGTGCTCCATACTACGGAAGAACCACCAAACATTAGGGGAATGGACAGAGTTTTTGCAAGCAGATCCCAGGAGACTGAAGAAGCCCAGCTACTCTGACACGCCTGGGGACGTTTGGGAATTAAATAACTGGTCCAGTGAGTAACGCTGACTCCATGTGGATAAGAACCCAAAATTATCATGGAGAAAGCCCAGGGCATTTTTGCTTGCAGGTGCTATGTATTTTGAATGTAAACAAGCCCTGAAGCCATCTGCTAGTATGTCTCCCGTAACATGCACTTCGCTGTAACATGCAAATTGCCTTCATTCCTAAGAGCCGCCTTATAGAGAATCTGAATTTGCCACAGCTCATAAAACAAAAATATGTTTAATTATGATCTGTGTAATTATGGTGAAAGCTGCCGCTGCTAATCAGTTCCAGGACAAATCATGTAAAATTAACGTACTACAGTATTCCTGCAGAAAATGACTTGCTTTGCCTTGTTTTTAAAGACAAGTCAAAAAAAAAAGCATAACTCTTTCACCGCCTCAATACATGGCTGCAAACCCTGGCATAATTTTATTGCACAGTGGACAACAAAATCAATGAAGAGGATGTCAGACAGTTGGCTGGCTGACAGTGAATCAACAAACTTGCATCCTATTCCCAGCCCACATTCGCTTCTTGTATAAGTTTGGGAAACCATTTGTACCTTCAAATCCTCGCACCACAGCCTTTGCCATTAAGGAGAGCGCCACTTCCATTATATCCATAAAGAAGAGATAAAAGCAGCATCCCCTTTAAAAAGGTGACTACCAAGATATGGACTCATTTCTGCATCAAAATCTTTGAGGAGCCACCCTGGTTTTCCATTTTTTTCCTCTGGACAATGCCTCCCCCTGTCCCAGATCACCTGGCTGAAGAGTCTTTTTTGGGGTCACCATGCCCTCAAACAGTTTTGTTTGAGGGCATGGTGACCCCAAAAAGCAAAAAGTGATGCTGGAACCAAGCAGCCAAAAGCAGGCATCCTCCACACCGCAAAAATTTTCTCCTTAGTTCTTGCTCCAAGCTGTGGCACTGTGCAAATACCCCATGCCAGTCAGGACACCCCTGAAGTCTGCCCTAAGCCCCTCAAGAATGAACAACATGAAGGCTTTTATGTGGGCAGGACAGGCTCCGTCCCACTTCCAGCACAAATAGGTGGACATCAGAAAGCACACGGAAGCCTCTCAGCCATGTTTCCCTTGCACCACCAAAGCAATATGAAGGTTGTCTTGGAGAGCCGTAGTGTTTCCCTGAAAAAAACTGTGGCTAACAGAATCGCACGATCCAGGTGAAAATGCTAGACAAATGCAAGTCTAACAAGGCAGCATCGCTTCTTCTCAGCAGTTTAGTCCTTTTAACCCAAACACCATGATTCATTTGTTTTACAGTCTATTTAGGCCGTGATGTTTTTGCAGGGATGCCCCTGTACTTGGCAATTTTTTGGAAATATTTTCCTTTCCTTCCGATTTCCTCTGCCTACCATACTATGAATCCCACTGAGAATAATAAATAAATAAATAAATAAATAAATAAAAAAAAAAAGAGATAAAAGATAAATTAACTAATTACCAGCTGCTCTGGTGATTAATGCTTACATCAATGTTGTATTACACACACTGAAACAAACTGGTCAACTTGAAGAGGAAAATACATACAATTTGATCCACTGGACTACAGCAGAGGAATCAGCCACTAACACAGTACTCCCTTTGGTAGCATCTTCTATTCACTGCCAAAAAAATGCCCCCCAAACCACCTCAGGACAGCTGACATGTGCCAAAGGAGTTTGTAACCAGGTGGAGAATCCTTCTACTTGCAAGTCACAACTCACACCCGGACACCTGAGTATTTTCTGTTTGCCAGGCAATTAGTGCAGCAGGACCCTGGTCCATGGCAGGGGCTCCAGGGTGCTAGGCTGACAGTATTTCTGCATAGCTCTGCTTACTGCATGGCACATCAGCAAAACTGGGAGGGCAAGGAGGAGGGAGAATCAGCCTGAGACTCCTGCAGGCCAAAATAGAAGATGACCTTTTTAGTTCTGCAGGTATAAACACATTCTTAAGCAACAACCCCAGCTACTCCTTGCAGTCACGAGCCCAAGAGAGCCAGGTGATGAGTGCCGCACAAACAAAAGCAAACTGAGGTGAGAAGAAACTAAAGAAAATGCCCTTTCTTGGCTTCCCTACGTTCAGCAATGCTGATGAAGCATCACATGGCTCATTCTTGCTCTACTTGCAGGGCTCTCTGCGTCCTATGCACACGCTTTGCCACGATGGAGTTCTCTCCTTACTTAGGAGAAGCCCTGCTTTATTTCAGTGTGATACCATATGGTGTGATAAAAAAGAACAGAAAAGGTTACACACAAAACCACATAAGCTTAGAAACACCTGTTTGCTCCGAGTGTGAAGAACTGCTGATGGTAAAGGGCTTCTAAGGATAAAAAGGCAGATGTCATCCTGCCCAGCAGGACAGACGGAAAGTTGCTGAGCTGCCATTTGAATGCCCAAAACATATATGTGTAATTAATGCACAAAGGCCTGATGAAGCTAAGGGTAAACACCAGCAGTGATCCAATGCGGAGTCTGGATTTGTCAAACTGTTGAGGAAGCAACCATTAGCCTTAGATGGCGCTCAAAGGAAGAGACAATCTTTATGCAGAAATTACAGGTGAAGTTCTAGCTCTAGCAAAGTCACTGCACGTCCTAGCACCGGAGCCACTAGTCACTACAGTCCTAACATGGTCATTAGCTCTTATCTTAGAAAATCAGCCCTGAATTTCTGTATCTAATTTAAATGTGGGGGTTCTAGTGATCTGTTTGGAGCACTTTGCAGATCCTGCATAACTGGCTTTCCAGAGGAATGGAAGCCTACACCATTTTTACCTTGATAATAGACACAGGATTAGAGCAGAAGCATGAACTGGGACTCAGTAGCACTCCTGTCACCCTCAGTTTAGATATAGCTGCAATCTCGAAGTTAACAAGAAGTAGTTCCAAAAACCTCAGTGCCATAAAGAGGCTGAACCCAAGGAGGAATCTGAATTGAGTTCTGCCTGGCCAATTTGGCAATTCATGTGGCTGCACATCATAGCATATACCAAAACACAACAGCACTGGCGACTCGGAGACTCACAACATGCAGCAGGTTCCTTGCTAGTTACTCCCTGCTTGACAGCAAGAGAATAAAACTCCAATACACGCTGGATTTTCACCCCTCCCACCCCCAAAATACCTTTTTCCTTCTGCTCATAAATAAACAAACAGCTTTGCACCTTCTGCTTCCCTCCCACCAAAACCAGAGCTGTCGGATACAGATGCAGAAAATATATACTAAAGAAATCCAACACAAAATCAAACCCACAGTCAGGTATCTGGCTGCATCTATAATTCCTCCCAAGGTTATGTTGTCCGTCCCCCCCCCGCATGCTAAAAAAAGCCCAGTGAGGGGAGAAGGCAGAGCGTGCCTGTGTGCATAGCAAGCCCCTGGGGGAAAAACTGAATGTGACTTATTCATGTCAGAAATGCTCCTAGCCATGAAAAAGGGAGGGAGAAGGTCCAAAGGAGCAGTCCAAGCCCTTGGAGTAAATAAAGTCAAGTACTGGCCACCTCTGGGTGGAAAACAGGCGGAACTGCTCCCACATCCTGGGTTAGTTTTATACCTCTTCCTACGGATAAAGAAACTAGGCACTTGTGGTTTTGCTGGCTCCAAGGAAAACTAAATGTCTGAAAAGCAAAGCAAAAGAAAGCAAAGGCAATTGAAGGGTTCCAGAGATGTGCATCACAACTGTTTCACAACAAGAATATTAATTTGAACAAAATAAAATGTTTGACTTAAAATAACATGGAAAATACAGCAGAAGCCCCGAATTTGCAACATGCAACGAGGGAAACTTGAAACTCTGTGGACCCAGTCAAGTTTTCTGTGTGTGACAAACCGATGACTTGGAACAGCATTTCCTGGAGACTCTTGCACGCAAAGAAAGCTCAGTAAAGCAGGTCACGGTCATCATCCTTCAGGATGCCACTACGGTTTTTTTGCTGTTTTCTCAGAAATAACACATGTCTCAAGATGGGCATAAAAGAAACACTGCTGAGAAAAAAATCTGCTTCTAGTTGCTAGTGCCTGAAAATCTTGGGTGATCAACTTGAGACACCGGAGAAAAACTCAATCTTTCTAGATCTGCCACCTGGGATATCCTGAAACTCTACCCCTTTTACAGTGTGTGGGATAGACATGAATACCATGAAATCCCAGAGGTCCAAGACTTTCCATTCCCTGTCACAGGCACTCAAGGACCGAGCCATACACAGCTCCCTGTCTGCCCTGTCTCCAGAAAGGTCTGAGTCATCTGGCTTAAAGGAAAATTTAAGAAAATAGGTCAAACTGAACTTTCCATCACAGGCGACTGCAATGAAGTCAATCAGCTTGCACAAGCATTGCTCTCAGCACAAATTGCCCCCGCACTTCTGTCTACATGACTAATCAAATTAATTCCTGATGATATCAAGTAGCATGGCTTCCCTAAGAATATGCACAGACTCCTCAAGCCGAAATTATGGAGAAGGAGCAGACTGTAGGAATCTCTGGTGAAGTAACACATCCAAAATAAGTAAGAGCATGGCTTGAAATTGCTAGACAGACCGTAAGATTTATTTCAAAGAAACTAAATGGATAGTTATTATCTCGGAAACTCTCTACTGGCTACTGAGATCACCAGCCTACAGGGGACAAAGTTACGATCAGCACATAATAGGGATGACTGGATTTTTTGCCTTTATAAATGACTCATATTAAGTCTGCTGCTTGTAGTTCAGAACAGTTTACTTGAAGGTCAGGGATATGACTGTGCATGAAGCACATTCGTTTAGAGAACACTTTCACACAAAAAAAGACAAATGAAGAAGAAAAAGTTTTGCAGACTTAGTCCCAAAGAGCTCATTTGCCATAACATGGTTTTACACTCTCACCCAAACTTTCCAGGCCAACAGTCTGGGACTTGCCATGGCTCTTGTGGGCCACAGGGACTGCCACACAAAACTAACGAGTTTTCATTTCAGTTTAATGGCTCACTTTTCCAGCACCGCTGCGTGTGAGACAACCCGAGAAAGTCATAAAATGCAAAAGCTGTGGAAGGTGGACGTGTGGGGAAAGTCAGAGGGCAAGTCCAGTAAGGTCAAATCCCGACCAAGCACAGATGGAGGACGAGAGGCTGAGCCGAAGGAGGAAGCTAAGCATTCACAAGGTCTAGTAGAGGTACAAATGAGTAGTCAGGCAGGCAGAGATTCAGGAGGGAACATCTGGCGAAGGGAAGTAACGTTCAGTAGGAAGAGAAAGCAGGTAAAGAGAATGAAGAGGAAAAGGGAGAAGATCAGGAAAGCTGTGAATAGACATTCAAACTTTCAGGGTGCCTTTGAACTGACAGACCCTCCCAATCATCAGAGGCTTCCCCAGGGCTGGAAAGCGCTTTGTAATTACACATGAACAGTGCAGGAACCAGGAGTACCGGGGCAGCTGCAAAGGACGATTAAGGTACGTACGCTGGCAAAGCTGTAGGGGGAACCTTTCATAAGCTTCTGCCTCCACTGGGCCCGGCAGCAGTACACACTGTCAGTCTCCTCACTTCAATAAGCACTCGCATTTTTCTCAAATTAGAAAAAAAAAAAAAAAGACAACACAAATCCCTAGGAATAGCATGCCGTTCCTATACATATCTCCCAGTGAGCTAGCAGCTCGCAGTACTGAAATGAAGCAAGAAGCTTCTGACAATATAATGAGCATCTTTTTCAGCCTTTTCCTCCTTCAGCATAAACACAGGCTCCTCTGAACAGCAGAGAAATCTGCATGAGGAGCCTTTCACTTTCTCCAAAGAAAAGCAGCAAACCAGGATTCTTCCTCTCCTCCTTTTAGCCCCTATTATCGTTCCTGCAGCCCAGGCACTTTTTCATCATCTCTTAGTTGCTGCTTGTACTTTCACTGTGGGCTGGTATGAAGCACAAAGCACCGAGGGAGAAGTTTGGCTTTGCATCAGTCCTATGTCATCATTCCCCTCCCGTCCCCAGAGTTTAACATAACCAGGAGAGTCTCTGCAACACCAACAGACAATACGCATGCCATCAACAGATCTTGGTGACAAAAGGCCATATTAAGCATTGTTCGCCTCTTTAAAACCTTGAATAGCAGTCAACAAAGAAGCTGCAGTGTGCTAAAGGATCTGAAGAAATAGCTGTATAATCGGTTTTTGCTGAAATCCTGGAACAGATTTTAATGTGAAATTTGCCGAGCTCTTTAACATCTGCCCATTGGATAATTATAAAGCCTCAAGATGCAGACTGCATTTTAGTAATTTTTCAGGGCCTTTTATAAAAGGAGGAGATATTAACAGCTAAAATCTAATTCGGCTTTCTCAATGATGCATTGTTGTAACATATAATTACATACCTATATATACTACTCTCTGAAATCTTAGCCATCATGGGTGTAAATCACTTACAAGAAATAAGAATTTACTCCTAACATTTGTTATTTTTTGAGGTTTTACAGACCCAACCGCTCCACCTGCATGACCCATAATGCCTATCTGCCAAAATCTAAGTCTCCGGGGGACAAAGGTAACACAAAAAGCAAGATTTTGCTTTTACCAAAGGTTTGAACCAGAGAGGAACGTGTGACTGGAGGCTGAAGTAGAAAGTCTGCAGTACAATATGCATTTCATTCACAGTGGAGGAAATGCAGCAAAATAGTGGCAAAACCCACTGCAGATCATTTTTATTACTTTGTATTATGGAAATTCCAAGGGGCCCCAGCAGATCTCAGGACTGCAGTATGCAATGCACTCTGGCATTTCAACAGGCTTTTTCTCCTAATCATTTTCTTCAAGTTTTCTCTAGTGCAGTAATCCCTCCAAGCTTAAAGCATCCCAGCTTCAAGACTTTGGTGCCTCAAGACTTCGGTAAGGCTCTAAGTTCATCATGAGGCCAATAGCAGATGGAAGATTTCGATCACTTCATGGTATGACTGCAAATCCGTCAACAAAATGTATACCAAAAGGCCAAATCTTACATCACCATGAACATCTAAGAACTTACTGTTCATAAACAGTGTTTAAAGACAACACTGAGAGAAGATTCAGGAGAGAACATGGTTTGCATTCTCTTGTGATGCTTACACTGAAACAGACGCTTCTGCATAAAAAGATATTTTCCCCTCCCTGCAACAGGTTAAGGCTTAAAGGTGGGACTACTAATTACTTATAACCAAGCATAAGACCAAATTGCCTGGGGAGATTGTAAAATCTCCATCTCTGTTGGTTTTGAAGGCTGGACTGGATAAGTTCCCAAGCAATCTGAGCTAACCAGACCTGCTTTGAGCTCTGGAGGTCTCATCCAACCTAAATTATTCTACGATTCTGAACGATTCAATCAATAATATCTTCCTCTGACTTGTACACCTTAGTGCTAACAACCAAAGGCAGCCTAGGGCCCAAGACTAGCTTACAGGGGCGGTGTGAGCATATTTCTGCACTCTGCAAAGAGACCAAGCTTGCTCATCAGGGTAACAGCTTTCAACCACTCAGATGAGATATTTGAGTGGGATGCAACCATGCTACAGCCCATCGGTAAGAAGCTGGCAAGTTGTGCTCATGGGAACATACACAGCTTTTCCGCTTTCTCTGGGGAAGCCTTTCTTCCTCATGGGACCTGCGGCTTCTCATCTTGAGAGATCTCATGCACTAGAAGCTGCAAATACGCTTTTCATATCAAGGCACTGCTTTTTTTTTTTCTTTCTGGCCATATTTCACCATTTTTCTAGACGCTTCGAGAAATCCTAAACATTTTTGCAATTATAATTATGCCTTGTAACCTTTCCTGACAGAGGCTCCTCCATCACTTTGTAACTGCCTCTATCTGAAGGAACATCCTTTCCATGGCACGCGGGAGAGGAGCAGGAGTTTTGAGAGGCCAATCTGGCCTCTGACTGGAAGCCCAGGGACCAGTAATGGGGAACAAGTGTTTGCTTTGCTCTTTTTCTCGTTCTTCTGACTGAAGCAGGACACAGAAGCAAAGAAGGTGACAAAACAAAGAACGTAGGTTGTAGAGAACGCACCAGCTTATTATAAAGCTATTATGAATAGTTGGCTTGCTGCTTAGCTAGGAGATAACGAAGCTAGCAATTAGAGATGATGAATGGTCAAAGGGTTTTGATAATGATATGGAAAGATTTTCATCTTTATATCAGACAGGTTGAACTCAGGTCAAGTCAGTACCAACTGAACGTGAATGCCACTGATTTATTTCATCAGGCTGTGTGGAATGAGCTTGGTCTCTTGTAAGCTCTTTGGGACAAAGGCTTATTCATAAGTAATTATCTGTAATAAGCACCTCAACTTGCATGAGGAGGTGCTTTATGGAAGGTACTGTTCAAACAGCCCAGCCTTGAAAAGGTTGGGATTCAACTACATACAACCGTAAAAGTATCATTTAAATATGACAAAGACAGCATAGCTTGTCCAATGCCTTACAGAAAGTATGTGCCAGAGCTTTGTTTGAATCCACGTTCAATTACAAGCCAGTTCTTCCTGCCTGGGCATTTCAAAATTGCACAGTGCATGCTGGGCACAACTGCAGGCTATATAAAGAAGCAAAGAACAGAAGGTGCCCTTTACTAGCCACCATGTTCATCAGCATCTTTCAAGAGTCTGCTTCTGCTCTCACAAATCCCCCCAATGAGAAAGAAAAGGTGTGTTAGTACCAAGGAACGGCGTCAGCTTCTGGCTCGCTAGCAAGAGCTATAAGCAACATTATCTTCACACAATGGACAACTGCCTCTTCTACTGGGTTGCTGTCAGAGAAGCACTAGGATTCGCAAGTCACAACTTGTAGTTCAGCAACTTACCAGAAATTTTCAGTGACCCAGAATTTATGAATCCTCCGTTTTTTACATTTTGGGAATAGTAAATGAAGTACATGAGAAGAGAGGAGGTTAGAAGTAGCGGAGAACAGAGATTTAGTTAAGGGACCAAAAAGAGGTAGGAAAGCTCGAGGAGAGGAGGAAGCTAGGAAAATAAGTTGAGCGTGGGAAAAGAAATAAAATAAGGACAAGAGACTGTGACCTGACCCGTCAATGGGGTTATACTGATGCAGTCCATTGCTGTTGCCACCGGCCTAGAATGGATTTAAAATACCACATGCCATAGTGCTTCACCTAGCACACTCCTAAGCAACGGTACTCAGTTGCACATACTACTTTAGGTCTTGTGCAATGGGACCACGTTAGGCATTTGCAGCAGTATAATCATGTTGAAAAACTGGACTTTGAGAACTTTTTAAACATGGGTTTCCTTGGGTCCCCAGAGTGACTGCCACAAAACCAACGGTGTGGAGGGGAGCAGGGGAGAGGTTAGCCAGTCTTCAGTTCCTCATTCTAGTCTGCACAGTCTACACAATCATATTTTGTATTTTGACAATTCTCCCAAAGTTAAAATAGTTACGACTATAAGAAGTCTGAAGCATGGAGTTTAGGAGGACGTCTTCAGGACTTGTGAATGTCTCAAAGGAGGAATAGGCTAATGCAGATACAAACAAGTAATATTAATCAAAGCATCTGAGGGAGGAGGAAGGAAATGTCCCCATGTCTAGAAAGAAAGAAGCAGAGTTTTGTAAGGAGAGACAAAGGGAGTCTAGCTTTGGATGGCACAGAAGGTGATCTCTTTTCCTTCATTTCTTTCTGCGTCTTCTCCCCACCCTCTGAGAAGAACAGAGAGAAGCAGGCATTTTGCACAACAAAGGAAGGGGGAAGGATTGCAGCTCGATTCCGGAGAAAAAAATTAGGAGCTAGCTGAGATGCTAGAGCAGTCAAGGAACTTCTTTACTCTCACATACACTCCTGTGTTCTGTCACCTTACTCTTCTGATGTTTTGTTCCGTTGTTAAAAGCCCATGGATTGAATAAATCCATCATCTTCACATTCTGTCTCCTGACACATTTGACTCTGAGCATGTAACAAAGCATTTTTGCTGCACATTAATGCTGACATTGGGACCCTTCTACAAACATTAAGGTTTCTATTGCATAGCCCCAGGATATCCAAAGGCTTACAGCTGTCCAGTTTCAGAGCTGGTGATGCTAGGTTTGACAAGATGATGTATCATCCAGGGACAAACAATTAACAAGAGAATGCTATTTTTTTGGAAAATAGCAAGGAAGACTTACAGTCCTGAGGATCCTGAGATGTGAAGGACAATGTCCATGACATTTCTTTTTGTTCACATGTTTTGAAATTGAGTGCGGCCATTTAGATATAGAACACAGAGCTCAACTGCTCCACAGAAGCAACTCACAAAATACACTTTGCCTGTATATAATAGATACTTTAAAGTTTAGGGTAGTTCTTCCATGCGTCAGTAGACACAGGAGGTGCTGCAAGCCTGACTCATTTAGTTCTGTCGACAAGAAGCACGGCACTGTTTGAGATGAGACACTGTAATATGAAGACCTTTCAGTCCTAAGGGTCTAAAACTGTTTGCCAACATTCTGTAAATTAATAACTTCCAGTTGTCCACTGGTTGGGAGGATGGGCAGTAAAAAAAGTATGTAGGGTGAACACAAACAAAATATTGTTTAACTACCATTTTAATGATGATTACAGAGGGGTTTTTGGTAATTTTTCAATTGTTTCAGGCATCTCCTTTGGATACAAAAGGTGCCTGGATGACAGGCCTTTTAAAAATGTGAAAACATTCCTCAAACACAGTTATCCTAATAAAGATTTTTTTGATAATACAAGCCTCGCAAAAATAGGTTTTCAGGAAACAATGGGTCTACACACTTGGGATGACTTAGTGAAAATGAAAACAGAATAAGAGAAGTCACAATGCAAAGCTTTGTGATGGGATGCTTGGTACACCTTTATAATTTTAATCTCTATAGATTAAATGTTCTCTGTAGATCACTGTGTTCACAAAACAAAATAAATTGAAAATCAAACCAAAGATCCTGAAACGAACCCAACCAGAGGCATTAACAATGCTCCAGTAAGTACGCTGGCACACTTTCATATTCCAGGTCAATGAAGCTTATTCTAAGCAAAACATCTGGAGCACTGTAAATCCAGCTTTCTTTAAAAACTAAATCTATGCTGAGCTTCTCTTCATTTCTTTAAGATGCCATTTAATTACAGTCCTGATCAATGCCATTCTGCAAAATGATTTCCTGTACTACTTCCCCTGTTAACAATTAAAATTATTGGTTTTTTCCTCTCATTCTACTCAAGGTAGTTTCTCAGAGCAGAGCATTAAAATCTTAATTTCTGGTCACTAGCACTGATTTTTGAACCAAATACAGAATTTAAATGTTGGCATATGGTCAGAAGGTTTTACAATTTATTCATACCTTCCTCCATTTTTTCCTCAGAGCTGGACTGAAACAAACACAGTATTTAAGGCTAGATTCAGATCTAGGCTAAGGAAATTAATCTTCATTGCTTCTTAGGCTTTTTAAAGGGAGTCACTGATACCACAATTGAAATGGAAATGGAAGTACTCCCAACCCATTAAGCTGGTAAAGAATTATTAAAATAAGCATTCGACCGATTTTGTCTTTTAGATGTGTTCAACTAAGTCAATCTGGGCATCTTTGGAGAATACGCTTTCTTGGCAAAAACCTAATACAACCAAACTCTGGCTATAAAATATTACACAAGCAATTCCCCCCACCCCCGGAAAAAATGCAACCAAAGAACATTTCTCCTGTGCCCAGTAGGCCCCGTCTGCCGCTGCATTCTCAGCCTCAAGGTTTGAGAACGTCAATGGCTCTGAGGCTATGCCATGAGTCCATTCACCCTGAAAAGCAAACAAACAAGCCAGGCACGTTTCATTCCTCAAAAATCTGTTCCTTAACCAGAATACTTTGAGGCCTTTCCTAAAACAGATGTCCCAGACTGATTTCTGTTTGATAACTCTCCTCCTGTATACACTGAAATTTCACTTTGGCCTTGTCTTATGGGAAGAACATCCTACTGAATCTGTGTCAACCCTTCAGCAACTTTGCCTTCCCCCATAAAGCTACGAAATAACTACTATGAAGTTAATGCCCAGATTAATGTGGAATTAAACTCCCCTGCCACATTAAGCTGGATACAAACGCATGCAAATATTGCTGTATAATGTCTTTTGCTCTGCTCAGCATGAGGCAAGTCATCCCATGTCTACAGATATAAAAAACCACTCACAACATCTCTGGCTATACTATGTGAAATGCAATTCAAAGAGAATATTTGATTTCCTTGCAGTTTGTATCACGGAAAGAAGGCCTCCTATATGTCTTGCTTTAGACATTAATATTATTTTATGGATGCAGAGTGAGGAAGAGCTACTACTCAGTTCTAGCAAGGAGAGCTGAATTCAGTCCTTAAATAGCAAATGAGCCTATTACAGGGGTGATTATTGGGACATCACTGAAATAGCAAAATCTCTCAAGATACACCAATACCTAAAGTGTAGCTAAACCGCATAAACAAACACAGAGCCCCCAAAGAAAATATTACTATTTATAATTGTACCACAATATGCCCTGGAAGCCTCAGAAAAGACATGTGGGGTAGTCACTACAGTAAAGACTCGGAAATCTGAGTCCCTGTCACATTACAGACAGACAAGCAGGTACTTATTTTGTGGCTGAATAACTGAGATACAGAAATGGTTGGCACAAATTGACGGGATGTCTGAGACAGAGCTGCAAGATAGATAACAGGAGAGAGTAGCATCTTTTTTTAATGGTGGCTCCGGTCAGTCCTTGCAGACACATTCACTTAAAAAGTCTCCCAATGTCTTTGCAAGAAGTGGCTGCAAGTTGCTACTACTCCAAGGCCTAGGACCTGCATTTGGTTTAAGAGACGTATCCACAGAGAGCAATGCATTGCTGCACAGGGATGCATGGAGCACGACATATTATCTGGAAGAAGTACTGTGCTAACACGTCGTGCCATGCAGACATACTGTTAACTGGCTGTGAGAAGCAGGAGATGAAAGAGCTGACATTTGCCAGGTTCCCCAGGATTTGTGGTAACGGCTAGCAACTGCACTGCCTATTGAAAAGAAACGCTGAACGCACGTAGGTTGTGGCAGGCTGTGGGCATGCTCCTATGCCAAGATGCAGAAGCAGCATCTCAGAGGTGGCTTTCCAGGATATTTGTTTTCTTTATTTCTTTGCTTTTCTACAAAAGAACAACCAAACGATATTCCGGCACTTAGAAGAAGCCTCCCAGAGATGCTGCTGCCAGTGGTATAAAGACTTCTTCGCTATCGCACAGACCTTTGTTTTTCACAGCTTTGTAGTAGCCTCCATGCATTACATATAAAAATGAATACACTGTTTGCCTAGAGTGTCCCTAAGGGAGCAGAGCTATTGAGGTCTGAAATATCTTCATCCCATTTGCTGCCCCAGGGCTGATTGCTAGCCTGCATCTGCCATTCACGGGATCTGAAAGTTAGCTGGCCAGAAATAAAAGCTTCTGCAAAGAAAACATGTTTTACGGAAAAAATATGAAAAGAAAAATCTATAATTATCCAGTCACATTAGTGACAGTCAGATCCTCCCAGCTTTCCAGCCAGGTACAATTAGCGATTGTTTTAAACAATCAATGAGTTAATTACAGCAGTAACTTTCCATTACATTTCACAGGGAATGTATTATGCAGTGGGGGACATTAGGAACCGTAGAGCAGTACTTTTATTTAAAAGCCAAGCAGAAACAATACCAGGGTAAGCAGCATATGCCTGAGTCCTGCACCACCTCCCAGCAGAACCACTGGCTGCCCAGCCCCTCCGGAGCAGGCTCAGCACTGCAGAATGCCTCTTTCCCCTTTGTGGGTACACACTTTTTGCTCACAAAAAGAGACCTGAAGCCCCTACAGGGCTCAAAATATATCCCTTCCCCCAGGCAGAATCCCACCTAACCAGCCAAAAAGCATGCTCTGCAGTACAGCAGATGCGGTTGAGCAACGCAGCTGCCATCCACCGCTCTCTTCCTCCAAGTAACACATTTTGAAGTGGCTCAAGTAAGACACAACTACCATCAGTAACCACTTTTCACTTTGAATGCTGGATTGTTGATCCTTTTCTTACCTTTTTTGTCTCTTTTTTTTTTTTTTTTTTTAAAAGGTTCTTACTAGCAAAAGATTAATGACTTCACTGTCCCTGTGAAACGGGGGAAAATGGACAGAAGCATTGCTGAGCATAGCTACGATTTATGTATCTATACATGAATCCTACTGTTTAGCTTTGATTTGCTGCAGAGGCACAATTTTACCGTGGTATGAGACACTCATTTATATCAAGACAATTGATAAATTGATGCCTACCATAAGAGCTGGCATCATAATCTAGTACCTCAAGCATTTGTGGTTCATTATCATCTCAAGAGTGCTCAGGTCTGCATTCAATTATATGTTGCCAGAACGCAATTTCAGTTTCAAGTAATGATTGTAGACTTCTAGATCCTGCCTAGTAAAGGCGACCAAAATATTTCTGTGGAGTTTCAACTGGTGCCCAGTTCCTTCTTCCACTGGGAACTGGGCATTTCATTACGTGAGGCAGAGATCTCCGTTCCTGAGATGCACACAGAAAGTCAACCTACAGCTGTCAGAAAACCACTGCTGCTTTGATAAAAATGCAACGGCGTACGTGCATTCTTGGATTCTCCTTTTCCAGGCTGTTTGGAACAAAGGCCTTCCCCACGGGAACAGCCACCCCATTCAGATGCAGGGAATGCGTCCCATTTTGGCACCCCAAATGGCAAGCACATTGCTCAGAGAACATATATTCTCTCAGTCTCTCAAAAAAAGACAAGCTGACATATGAAAGAGAACAGGCATGTATTAGGAGAGTTATAAATACAGCATTTCTCTCTCCCTAGACCTAAACAAGGCTGAGTAATGTCACGTTATTACTCTCCTTTGGAGATGGTTGTCAGCTCTAGTACTACTTGCTCAGGGGAATGAGATGAAAGCAAGCCAGCAGCAACCTGTCCCCTCCCATCAAACACGCGGAGCACCGTCCACGCTCACTACATCCCTGCCATCCATTAGCGCCAGACTCAGTGCAGAACTCAATACCCCGCTCCCCTGAGCTACTGTTTCTGTTTACAACATGAATTGCAATGAGTTATCTTCTCCAGTGCTTTGCCAATTACACCCTACAGATGCCGGGAGCACGAGGAAGGAACCATACCTACATTCTCATGCAAACATGGACATTCACGTAATGCAGAAATCTGGCCTGAGAAACAAAGACACATGCCTTTTGTCTACTGATGCAATACCCCATTCTAGATAATCTGCGCCTGTTTTAAGGAGAAGAAAGTATATTGCAAACTAATTCACAGCACAAACTTAACATTTTGTTGCATTCTTGGAATGGATATTGTTTTTCACTGCCTTATCACATTTAATCTCTAAAGTTTTGACACAATGAAAGTTTCCCGGTAATAATTGCGTAGAGACTTCAAAAAGAATATTGTTTCACTAATGGAATGTCACCAGATTATGATTAATTTGCCTCTCCCTTGAGGTCTCAGAGAAAGATGATTTAAAAAAAGAAAACAAATAAAAAAGGCCAATCCAAGGGTCCACATTTTCAAGTACAACTAGCAACTATGGGGGCCTAGCTTGAAGCACACTAAGGACTTTCAAAAGCAAGGGGTGAGAATTTTCTAAAAGGCAGCCCCCTTTAAGATGCGACCAGCCAGCCACATTAGCAAACAAACAAACCAGCAACTGTTTGGGAAAAGTAAGCCTAAACCCCACTAATTTTAATCTAATCTTTAAACACAGTTTCTGAAATGGCACCGTGGACTTTACAACCAGACAGCAGAGAAACGGCTCTGTTTCAGCAGGGTGTGAGTCCTGGAGACACAGAGTCACATAGGCAACAGAAGCAGGGTTGCAGGTGCAGAAATTATAACAGCACTCCTTCAGGGAAAAAGCAGCTTGTAAGCAAGAAAGCTTGGATACAAAACAGGTCAAAACCACTCCAAAATGACTCAGAGGTTGCAAAGACTTGAAAACAACAGGTCAATTTTAACGGCTGTAAAAAAACCACCGTTCTCCTGAGAAGTTATGCATCAGAAATAAAAAGATGAACACAGGCAGGGCTGATTCCCAGTTAATCACTTCTACAAAACAAGCTGCTGGGCAACCTATACGAGGGATGCATACAATCCTGATCTAACTAGGAAAGAGTCTGGCATACAGCACAGCCCCTGCCCCATCTGAGCGTGGATTTGCTGCCTCTGGTTTGTAGTCCATCCCTTAGGGCAGTCTGGGTCAGTCCATGCACTTGGTAAGTAGCTCTGATGCCTACAATGAAGGCTAGCACAGACCCAACCATGGCTCCATCAAACTGGTTGGGTCCCTACAAGAAATGTTCAGCCCATATAACTGCTGGCACTGCCGGTTTGATATTTGTCAGATGGTTTCTCCTTGCCCTCCTTAGCCTGCCAGTTCTCCAATCAACGCCAGAAGTCTTAGGGCCCACTCTAGATTGGTGGTGGTGGGTTAATTTTCTTAATTTTTTTTTTTTTTTTTTTTTTAAAAGCAAAAGCCTCAACAAATCACCATTCAACATCCAGACTAAATGTGTCTCATTGCTTCTGCTATTTAAGGCACCTGTAAATAACTGATAAGGACGCCAGTACTAATTTATTTATATAACCATTTGCAGATGGCTTATTGTTTTGACAGAAGGGGGAAAACCACCACCTCAGGCCTCAAGGAGGTTCCTTAACTGGAGGTTAGTCACTCCTGCTGCTCATGACTACATGCCTAGGCCTTGGAGTTACCATATCTACATGGCTTGTGAATGGGACAAAGCTTCTTTCACACTGAGATAAATATGCAGAGCACCATACTAACTAGCTTGATATTCTGCTAGTGTACGATAGTGCAAGTCTATTGTATTCAGCATGGCTAAATCATTTACTCTCACTCGAGATGTGTCTTAAAAATAGGAGTAAAATAAATAACAGTCACCTGAACACTAAGCCCGTCTCTCCCCTCAAAGAACTATGCTCACTTCGCATCCTAAGCACAAACATGTCTGTACCAATGAAACCTCCCTGGGTCATTTTGTGATCCACAGAGCGCAAGAGCTCTTGATCCCTAGGTGTAAGAAATCAGGCAAAGAAGGGAAGAGACCAGCGTGGTTGAGACAAGAGATGCTGGTCAAACTAAGGAGGAAGAGGGAACTGCACAGGCAGTGGAAGCAGGGACAGGCATCCTGGGAAGAGTACAGGGACGCGGTTTGGTTGTGTAGGAATGGGGTTAGGAAGGCCAAGGCGCAGCTGGAGCTAAACTTGGCTAGGGATGCAAAGAATAACAAGAAGGGATTCTACAGGTATATCAGCCGGAAAAGGATGGTTAAAGAAAGCATACTCCCGCTGATGAGCGAGACGGGCAAGCTGGTAACAGCAGATGAGGAGAAGGCTGAGGTACTCAACACCTTTTTTGCCTCAGTCT
>NW_009259588.1:7358098-7359487 GCF_000687185.1 Egretta garzetta
GTGGAGGCCCCATCCCTGGAAACATTCAAGACCAGTTTGGACGGGGCTCTGAGCAACCTGATGGAGTTAGCGGTGTCCCTGCTCCTGCAGGGGGGTTGGACTAGATGACCTCTAGGGGTCCCTTCCAACCCAAAACATTCTATGATTCTATGATTTTCTCACAGTTATATTATGTCCATGAAAAACTAGAGCAGAACAGGTAAATTTAAAGTATGGGTGGTCGCAGCTTGGGCGCAGCAGCAGAGAGCGGACTGGCCTCTCAATGCTAATGATCCCACCAACCTTCCTTCAGTGCTCACTTCAAGACCTGAAGTTTTCCCCGGGAGATGTAACTCTCATCTGGGCCAGGTCTCCAGTGAACTAGCTTGGCCTTTGGGAAATAGAGAAAGTGCATTTGGGTAGTTACATAATTTGGATCTTTTCACTCTACTCTGTACAACTGCCTACGGTAGCAGCAATGAAAGGAGAAAAGCCATTGCTTCTTTATTTTCTTCCTTCTCTAAAAATGTGATCCTTCCCCCCCACTCCCCATTCTTATTCTCAGCCTTTTATTATTTTGGATATTTCCCAAAGATACAACACTACTTTCAGGCTCTGTTTGGTTTTTGTTAATTAAAACTAAGATGCCCCAGAAGCCTCTTATGCTTAAACACACACCTTTCTTTCCTATTCACTTTTTTCAGATACAGATAAAATACTCAACAGAGGTGTCATCTACAGTTCCCTATGCACCTCCCCTTCCCCCCGCCCTGAGAAGAGAAGAGCAGAGCAGAGCCGAGCCAGTACGGCACAGTTGAGCATAAAATAATACCTCAAGTCTTGGCTGTCTGGATCAGCAGCATGCAGGCAGTAAAACTGAAAGAAATCTCATTATCATGACATAACAGTCAATTATAATAAGCAAGATTTAATGTTAAGTACGGCAGCCTGATTAATCTGCAGATATATCTATTAGTGGGAACGGTGCTCTACAAGTTTCAAGTTTTAGTTCATTGCACCACATTAAGCAAAAGGTGGGAAAGGTACAAGGGGAGCCAGATTTCATCCCCTGCGTAATTGTGCTGACTCCAAAACCAGATCCCTTTCATTCCTGGAAAGGCTCTGACGATGTCAAATCCATGTGGAGTCTGAGGGCTTCTTCTGATCATCATTTTCCAGCAATATATTGAAGGGCTTTTGCTTTTTGTTTTTTAAGCGTTTTCCCAATGCATTTCTCAGCGTATATAAACGATCAAAATGAAAAAGGCAAATGCTCCGTGCTTCAAAACATTTTGGGTTGGATTTGCACTTGAACAGTCAGGCTTGAGTGCCTAAGGGCAAAACACGCCACGGAAAGTACGGCTTGCAGCTCAGCCTGCCATTACATCCAGAAAAGGGGGGGGGATTTTG
>NW_009259588.1:7359787-7415096 GCF_000687185.1 Egretta garzetta
GGAATGCCTGGCCTTGCAGTGCTTCGCAAAACCAAGCTTCCCATGTATAAGTTCAAAAAAAAAAAAAAGGAAAAAAATTTCCCATAGCTTTTGCATAAAGTCCCTCTTCACAGGGAATCTCCTAAATCTCTTCTACAGCTTTAAAGACTCACATCTAAATTTTTCAAAGAGTTAAGTCTTGACTACTTTTACCCCGAACTGCTACCAAATGGAGCACCATTTAACATTAAACCAAGCGACCTGACATCCTGAAGTCCCTTCTGACCTAAATCATTCTGTGATGCCAAGTAGTCTTGGATTACTCAAAACTGAATTTTGGTATGTGGGAAAATAATTTTGGGAAAAGTTGCCTAACTCAAATTGAAGATCCCTAAAAAACTAGACTTGGGAAAAAAAAAACAGCATGGAAAATTGACAGTAATGCTCCGTAATGTTTTGGTACTGAGTGAAGCCTGGGCAATCACATGGGACTTTTTTTTTCCTATTTCACTGTTCTGAAACAAGTCAAAGCCTGACAAAAATTATTTTCAAGGAAGAACATTATTTATTCCATAGTGTGGGCTTCCACTCATCTTTCTTGCTCTTTGCATCTGTCATGAAGGAGGGGAAACAACTATTAAACAACGCTTGTCTCAAAAAATTCTCTCTTCCTGCAAACAGAGGGGTTTTTTACTACAGCCACACTCAAAAAAGTAATTAGCATTCTCTTTAAATTGTCAACAACATTGTGAATCTATGGAGATCTGACAACTTATTAAGAGCACCTGAAAACCAGATACATTTTGCCATTTCTTGCAGACATTTTACATAGCTCTGTCAGACCCAGACTGGGTGAAACAAGAATTACTCAGAGGCAGACGTACTGCAATGCTGGTCAGAGCCACAGCTACCGCTACAGTTTGCTCTGCGTTTCACCTGTAAGGGGATCCCGCAACCCCTCATTCTACTTCATAAACACAACCCTGCACAGATTTTTCTGGGTGTTTTTTTTGTTTGTTCGGGTGGTTTTTTTTATCCTCCCAGGTTAAAACTAAACCACAGACTTTCTAACAGGCACATTTGCTCCTTTACCAACTTGATAGGCTGTTAAAAATACTGAAGACACTCTCTGTTTCACTATCTGATAGCGGTAGGATTAGAAAGTTTGAGGAATCTGGACTTTCCTCGCACACCTATCGCAGCCTATTGCTTGAAGATCAAGGAAGCAAATGAGTAAATTCCAGTTTGTTTCTCAATCTGATTTATCAGATCCTAGCTTCTCTGTTGCGCCAAAATCATTCTAATCAGTATGTGAAAGATTGCGTTGGACCATTCTCTGCCTTTGTCACATATCACATCCAGTTTCCTTGGAAAAGTTCTCATTTCCAAATCATATATCCAATAAAGCATGATGGTTCTTTCAGAGGTTAACTGTCTAATCTTTAGTTAGATTAACTACCCCTTATAAAAATCAACAGGTCTGTGCTTTTCTAGCTACCTACTCCTAAGTCTTACTGCCCTCAGTGGAGGTAACACATGGGCATAAGCATGACTATCCTGAAAGAAGTCTCAGATCATTCAACTCCTGATGTCCTGTGAGCGGGGAGCATGCAAAAAGATTTTGTAAAGCAACAGTCAAATACTTGGATTTTTTTATTCTTCAATATCTTTGAAAGATATTGCAGTCATGTGCTGTTAGCTACCTATAGGATTACCTACTGAGCCTCCTTGATAGCTTTGAGCATATTTGACTACACAGATGGCCCCTGTGATTTCACTGAACATTACACAAGTGATGAATATAACCTTAAGCGTCTACCCAGGGAGACTGCCCTGCAGAGTGATGCCATTCAGTGGTCCAGGTTACAGGAGAAGAGATGTTCTCCAGTAGCTGTACCCCAAGACAACAAAACAAAAGTCAAGACCAACTGCTTCTCAGTTTCAGCTCTCTATGGTCTAATATTTGGGGAGCAGAAGCAGCAGGGCTGCAGCCTCAATAAAGGAGATGAGCTTTGCAGAGGCCCAGCCCTGCTTCTTACGAACACCAGTCAGTGCAGTAAGCGCAGCTCTGCTGACACGTCAGCAAGGGCGGCAGCGTTGGGTCACGTCAGCGGTACATCTGTTGCGCGATGCAGCGACAACTGCAGTTAGGAAGGATGCCTTCCACTTACCAAAGTTTTACCTGAAGCCTTTTGATTGTGAATATCTCCACTGAGAAAGAAATTCGGGGAAAAGATTTGGCAAATATTGGTAACACTGACAAACCTCCAAACACACAGCACAGTTAGCCATACCAGCATTAGGCAGGACTAACAATCATGTACCAGATTTTATTTCGTATTCCCACGTCTATTTACAAACTAGCTGATATGTACTTCTGAGATGACATCACTCACCACCAAAATCTTCTCTCTGTTGTAGGTTCACACACAGCAACTCTGTAAAATAAATACTAGAACCACCTCTTAAAACTAGAGGCTAGAATAGCATGGACAGACAGTGCAACTATCCAAGCTAACAAAAGGTCAGGCCATGCCCTGCCAGGAAAAAAAGAAACTATTAAAAGAGAAAAACCGTAATTTTGCTTTACTGGAACAGGTTATAGTGGATAAAACACTGGGGTATTTGGTTTGCATTTCCAGTTCTTTTCCAAACTTCTTCTTTGACACTGACCAAGTTGTTTAGTCTTTCTAGGCTTGAAACATTACTATTTTCCTACGTGGATGTCTAGCGTGGTTATGGATGGTTGTTTCAGCATCTGGTTTTGTCCATGATAAAAGACAGCAGAGAAGCACATAGAGCAGAATACCCGTTTTGCTCCATACCATGAATACGTATCTATTTACCTGACTGCTATGCAGGTCTATAATCACAGCATCCTATACCAGCAACCAGCCTCTCCCCACTCCTGGCCATGTTTTACTACTGCTTGACCAGAAACCCACAGGACACTTTCCCATACCTCAGTTTCTTCATGTGAAGTAAACCAGGCAAATATCAATGCTTATCACTGAGAAAGAACGGCAGACTAATTCCATGCTTAAAAACCATACTGAAAGGTGCTACAGAGATGACCAGGCTGTTAACAAATGCACTGCCTTCTTCACCTACAGTAGAGGACCATTTTGGCACTTTTTTTTCTTTCCAGTCTCAGATCTGGGTTCATCCCTAGATCCTCTCTACAGCCTGCCAGCTGCTGTAGTTCTGCATAATCACAGAGCACAAAATAAGCATAAAACTGACTCAAAATCTAAATTTCATTTCCAAGCGCATCCTCTGCCGCCTTTCTGAACAAGCCTTTTCTCCTCTCCCCGCTGGTATGGGCTTGCCCAGATTGCATGCAGATGTAAAGAGATTGGCTTATGGTAATCACCAGGTACTGGTAAAATACAGCTGCATTTTCTATCATCTTGCAGTATGTTCAAAATCACATGTCAACAACAGGGTTAAAAAAAAAATAAATCAGCAGCAGAACATAATTTCCCCCTACCTCAGCATTTTCTCACCCTCTCCTAAGCTTCTTTGCAACCGAGGGCTGAGAAAAGTGCCACTAGGCCATTTCAGGTCTTCTAGATAACTTTCTATGCCACCTCTCCTTCGCATGTGCTGTTATTCAGCAGTTACTGCAGATCTCAGTTTCAGTGGGATTTGCAAGTCAATCCTCTATCTGTAAATCCCAGATGGCTCAGTGATTTTTAGCACAGCTATTGATCTCCTCATTCATACACACCGGCTTCTGGGCAAACACACCCAGCTGGTCTCATCAACCCTGTCTGACTGCGGGAAAGAGGACTTTGTGAACCCAAATGCTACCTGCTAATAATACCGCCACTTTGAGAAATAAAATTAGGCAGGAATAAGCATGTGGTTTGCGCATTTGCCTACCTGGTAAGAGATTACAAGGCTGCTGCCAGGCTCTCTCCCTCACTCTGCAACAGCTGTGCTTTCGGCAACTGAGCACCAGCCTTCCTAAGTGTTGGGCTCTGAAAACGCACACGCTCGACACACACCCATCCAGCCTTGCCGTGCCAGACAGCCCCTTCTCCTCCACCGCCAGCCAAGCCGAAAAACAAGTTGCAATTCAGTGACCAGCTCCGGTATGAAAGGGAGATACAGAGGTCAGAACAATCAATGCAATTAACCGTCCTGCAAACAAGCGCGAGGCTTTTTGTAAAATGGGAACAATCGGGGTTTATCTGCTCTTTCCCCCCCTCCCATACATTACCTATAAATGAAGAAGGTCTTTAGCAGATCCCTGCATGTTTATGCCAGCTGCTCTCCCTTTCTCCTTCTGTCTTACACCACTGCAGAACAGCATCAACTGATTTAGGCTCCCCGGCGCTGGGGAAGGCAACTGTTCCTTACCTCCAGGAGGCAGGGATTCCTACCTCCCCACTGAGACCTCTGAGGAACCATTCGTTCTGATAAATGATAGATGAAACCGGTTTCGGAGGCAGAGGGATGTCAAAGGGGAAAGAAAAGAAGTTAAAGGTCCAGCTAGCCTTCCCTCCCCACCCATGCTCTTCCCCTCAGATCATTAAGCTTGCTACCATAAATCAAGCCTCCACGTGGCTGCGGCAGTAGTAGATGATCTTGGGCAAAGTGGCACGGGTATCGTATGCTACTGCCGCTCCTTCCCGGTTTAAACGCAATTTGTTCTGCTTTTTAACATGCAGTTTGTCTCCTTCTGCAGGGAATTACTCAGCCAGGCAGTCACATGGCTGCAGCAGCACAATTAGAGGATTCAAACCCTGCTAAGGCTCTTCAGGGGTTTGATCTGGAAATCACGGAGGGGGGGGGAGGTGTGAGGTGGTGGTGGGAGATAAATAAAACCAAATGATGACAAGACACCACAATCTTTGTGCAGTTAGCAGCTTGTAACTCTGCCAGTCAGCACTCACCCAGGGCTTGCTGTCACAGAAAAACTCCCGAGTTACATCATAGTGTAAACCTCACCTAAGTTAGAAAGGAACCCATTAATACATGAAGTGGAAAATAAGCAGGCAAAGAGGCCGCAACACGTCCTCAATAAGGGAACGGCTGCTGGGGAGAAGAGGATATATATGAATGTGAGTTTATCACATTTGGGGGGGCAGAAGTTTCAATAGTATAAAAAAAGTTGAAACTTTTACATTCAAACTAAAGTCCCATACAAGCCTTCTCCAAGGTTCAAAGTTGTTCATAACCAGGAGAACATTTCAGGGTTTCATAAAGTCTAAAGTGATCTGATAAAAATATTTGGATCTGAGATTTTGGGTTAGACCAGCTCCATCATAATGCCCTGGAAAGTCTTTATTGCGCAGACCACAATAAAATTAGCATAGAGCCATTTATAAATGCAAGCACAGAACAGAGACTTCTTGGCCTTTGTCATGGTGGGACCAACCGTGGAGTCGGTGTCTGATTTAAAAGCTAGCCCATGCCATTTCTTCCTCCTCCCTGCCCAAACTTAAGGAGCATTTGGCTTCATTGCTGCAGCACCTCTGACTGTAATGACAGACTCCTGCAGCTATGGGTTGGCCGTCCCATCAGCACGGCCAGGCGTGGTGGTAGGATGTGAGCCCCCAAAAAAAGATCTCCAGCTCTGGTGGATGTTGTCACGCCCCCCCTGGACACATGTGGTTAAGGTGTACTCCTTAGGTTCTCCTCACCCCCCAGGACCACGCAGTGCTTTGTTTGTTTCAGTTGATGGACTGCTGCTGGCTTTCTACTTCTTCAACAAATTGCTTGTGGTATTTCTCCTCTGATCACAATTTTGCTTATTAATTGTTTTCTTTCTAGTTAAGTTGCGTAATGAGGTAGCCAGTTTCATTTTTACTGCTTCACTGATTTTACAGATTACTTCATGTAACTGTTGATTCTCTTTTCCCAGGACGTCCCTTCCCCATTCCCCACAGCAAGGCTGCTACCAGCAGCCTCGGCTCTGCGCTCGAGTCCCCACATAACACAGCTCTTGCTTATAATTCTCCTTATGGTCAGGGGTGTTACTGATGCTGCCAAAATGCATCTGAGTGCCAGCCAAAGAACAGAAGCCTGCTGAAGGAGGAGCTAATGGAGGTGCACAGACCCACAGTGGGAATGGACGGCTCCTCAGCACCTTGCCCCTCCTCTGGTCCACCACGCCTGTCCCTCCGAAACTTTCCTTCTGATCTGCTCCAGCCCCTAGCACTTTCAAATACAAATCTTCCAACCTTTCTGACGTGCCCCCTGATCAATATGGACTGCCATCCTCTGCTGAGGAGGGAGCTGAGGGGCGGCTGATGGCTGTGCCCACCGAAGTCAGTGCTCTGGAAAATGAGTGGATGAAAATGAGGAGCTCCCGGAGGGAAAGGTGCATACCTGGCCCCGCCATTTACATGACCTTTTTTGCTCATTCTGAGCTGGTGATGTTTGTGGTCAGTCATACAAATGTGGGCTGATCTCCCAGCAGACAGCGCTTGAACCTGGGGCCTGGCTGTCTCTTGGGATTCCTTGCACCTTCTTCCTCTCCAAAAACCTTTCCACTTTGGGTATGACACCAGCCTGACACTCTGGTCTTTCCAGGAAACTGCCCTTTTCTTACCCATTCCACTTACCCTCCTCCGTGCCCCCCGCAAAGCACACACAGGGAAACCTACAGGAAATTAACATTCACAATAAAAATGGAAAAAAACTTGCTGCTAAAAAAAAAAAAAAAAGAAAAAAATCCACTTGGGTTGCTGGAAATTTGGGTGTGGGAGTTCCCAAACTCAGTGGTCAGCTCAGTCATGGGATGGATTTGGTGTTGGGAGTCTAATGCAAATGCAAACTGGCATGTATGAAAAGGCTTAAAGCAGAAAGCTGACAGAATATACTGGTTTCTGTGATTTTACTGTCCCAAAACTATCGACCTCTGAAAGGAACACACAACGCTTTTTAACTTTGTATCTCACTTTGGCAGAGAAACCTTTACAACAAAGAGAAAAAGGGGACCTTAAAACCAGACTGAAGTCCATACAATGGGGATCTGAATCCAAAATCTATTACCTGTCCTGTGAAAAAGACAGCAGCATGTACCATGGTTGCCCCCTGTAAATCATTAGCCAAACAAGAATCAGCAAGTCAACTGGATTAGTGCTACTGGGTACCTTCTGAGCAGTTAGGAAAGCAACCCCTGACAGTCATCTCATTAACATCTTTGGCGTCCTGACACACGGCATTGCCCAGTTTCATCTTGAGAGGCCTGTGCTTGTCTGCTCCAGTAGGGGACAGCAGGTCCTCACAGATGAGAAGTTCTCCCCTCAACCCAACTTTTCAGTCTCCAGCCTTACCTACCTTGTGACCCAGGTTAGTTGCTTATAACAACTGCACAGAAATGCAAGGCGTACTCTCATTAAGGGGATCAACATTTACTGAAGAGTCAGATGCTTCCTCGTGCCAGTTTCACCATGTGTGGTCTAAAAAAAACCACCCCAGATCTTAAATCTTAATATTTTAAAAACAGTAACAAATATAGAAGAGCATTCTGCGTGACTGCACTTTGATTCACTGTGTGTGGTTGCTCTATTTTTTTTTTTTTTTTTTTTTTTTTTTTTGCTTTAGAAATAAACCTCAAACAGCTGTGTTTCTGGCATGTTCACATGACTCGGGGAGCTGGGGTTCCACGAGACACCGCAGCATGGAGAAGTCGCGCACTGTGCTCCACGCAGAAAGGCTGAACGTTTTGGGCAGCCATCATCCTTGGTGCAGCTCCACCAGGTTCACTGAACTAAGTACAGTGTGTCTGAACCAACTGTCTTTTGTTTCTGCATGGTAGAGATGAAAAAATAAAACCCGTTTCACCAAAACTGTAAAAAAACTTTAAGGCAGCTCGAAGTGGAAAATGGGCAAAAAAAAAAAAACTAGTGTCAAGCAGAACTTCCATGTGAAACAGAGACAGCAATACTTTATATCCTAGTTTTGCTAGACAAACTTATTTTTAATGCTGTATCTCAGCAAGCCCACTGAATTATTTTTCCTTTCCTCAGAATAACACATTTAAAAAAAATAAATCCAAAGCCTTGTCTACTTCAAACTCCCTAGAATTAATGTGAAAGTAATGCCTAGCAGAATTTTAATGACACAGAGAGATTTACTGCAGATTAAATTTGATTAAGTATCGCTAAGTAATGAGGCATTTCAGGGGACTATAAGATAGTGAGGGAGTTTCTGAAATCAGTCTTTTGTCTGTAACACTTTGAGTAATTTACTAATAAAGTTCATATTATGTACTGTTTCACAGAGGCAACTTAAATGCATGGATTATAAAAAAAAAAAAAAAAAAGAGTCCATAGTAAAAGTATTTGTAGCATAAAAATGCTGTATCGCGGAAAAAAATTAATCAAAAAAAATTGCTTTGGAAAGAACAGTAATACTTATTGCGATTGAGAGCAGCCCTGTGGAGAAGGACCTGGGGGTACTGATGGATGAAAAGCTGGACATCAGTCAGCAATGTGCACTGGAAGCCCAGAAGGCCAACCGTACTCTGGGCTGCATCAAAAGAAGCGTGGCCAGCAGGTTGAGGGAGGTGATTCTGCCCCTCTGCTCCGCTCTGGTGAGAACCCACCTGGAGTACTGTGTCCCGCTCTGGAGCCCTCAGCACAAGAAGGACATGGAAGTGTTGGAGTGGGTCCAGAGGAGGCCACAAAAATGATCCAAGGGCTGGAGCACCTCTCCTATGAGGACAGGCTGAGGGAGTTGGGCTTGTTCAGCCTGGAGAAGGGAAGGCTGCGGGGAGACCTGATTGCGGCCTTTCAGTGCTTAAAGGGGGCCTATAAGAAAGACAGGGACAGACTTCTTCGCATGGCCCACTGCGATAGGACAAGGGCTAATGGTTTTAAACTAAAAGGGGGTAGATTCAGACTCGATATAAAGAAGAAACTTTTTACGATGAGGATGGTGAAACACTGGAACGGGTTGTCCGGAGAGGTGGTAGGTGCCCCATCCCTGGTAACACTGAAGGTCAGTTGCTCTGAGCAACCTGATCTCATTGAAATGTCCCTGCTCATTGCAGGGAGGTTGGACTAGATGACCTCTAAAAGTCCCTTCCAACCCAAACTATTCTAAGATGTTATGATTATACAGCTTCTTTCATCTTCCAAAACATTCAGCAGAAAGAGTAACCAAGTCATCCTTACAACACTCTTTTGAAATTCAGACATTACCAATTCTCCTTTTACAGATAGGCAGACTGAAGCAGGATAGTAAAATTATTTGGCCAAAGCCATAGGGAAAGCTAAAGCTAAAAAACAACTAACATGTTTCCAGACCCACATCTTAAATCATTCTTAATGAATAACCCATCACTTAAAGTGTGTATGGAAGTCCTGTTACTGGTCTAGTGACTGGAACGGGTTTTGGTGGTGTTCCCTTCTCGCTGGTTCTTTGTGCAGCACCTACTACACTGCAGCCCCGTTCCCACCTGGCTGTCAGGCCGTACCTTAGGACAACTCACTTAGCAACAACCTTCACGCTATGGATAGTATAAATAAATGCAAATAAAGCTTTCCAGTCTTGTACCATACAAGGTTTTGGCTACCCACTCAGAGTCATGGTACTGTAGAGAAGGCAATTGGATGCCATTCCGCATCAGATCACTTGAAGCATAAATTCTGTATAGCGCACACACGCTACGCAAGCAGTCTTATTTTCAGAATAGTTACTTTAATTATTGCATATTCCACCAGTTCTTAAAAAGGGAAGCTTGGTCCAAATCCTTTGCTATGAGGAGGGCAGTAGCTCGCTCTCTATCGAAGGCCCACATGATTCTGGGAGAAGAGAAATTACTATGCGTCTATGTGAGGAATAAGGACACAGTTCAACCATAAATGCGCATGACATCATTTTTAATACTCAGGCAGCTATAGTAGGGCAAAGGTACAGGCAGAATTGCTTGGCTTGACAATGTATGAGTTTCCCCCATCCAATCAATCTGGATGCTGTAGCTAGAGGCACAACAAAAGCAGGAGAATGAAAATTGCTGGTCCTCAGTATCCTTTGAGAGAGCGGCATCAAATGTGACCAATAGCTCTGTCGACTGCTATAGAAAGACAGGCTGCAGACTAGCAAGGGCCGAGCAAGTGGCATTCGAAAAGAACAGGAGGAAGAAGCAAACGTGATGAGACTTGGCTTCAAGGTCAAATCTAAAAGCAGTGGTAGAAAAGCAGTTCAAGCCACAGGGAGAATTCATTATTCTGTTACTATCTCCATACCTCAGCTAGGAATTCTAGCCAGCGCCTGGGAGCCAAATGTAACCCTTTGTAGATCTACTGACTTCCATGGTGTCTTTACTGAATACATTTCTTAGAAAGCTCTGGGATGCTTACCTAAAGCTCTTTATAATGAGAGGAAGTTCAAGAAAATCCACATTACCCTAACAGTGACTAAATATAGACCAGACTAATTTGTTCTTGTCTCATTGAAGGTCTGGAACTGCCTGTGCAAAAACCTGGGTTAAATTCTCTCAGCTTAGCTTCCAAGTAGTTCCACTGAATTTTGGGCTGTCAAGGTAGCGAGTGAGTGAGAGAGAGGATGGCAAAGCAGGATTACCACGGCAAGGCTGTTATCTGGCTTTGACGTGGAGGTGGATGCAGGGGTCAAATGCCAGCACTGGTGGCTTTCACAAACAGCCGTCTCTCACATCCTTTCAAGATATGTGTATTTTTATAACTTGCTGCATGTTAAACAAGGGATGTTTTAAATGGGATCAAGGGTAAAATGAAGCAGCTGAAGAGAGCTGCTCACTCTTTTGGATGGCGGCAATGCCACATGGGTGAAAATGGTCTACTTCAGAAGGCAAAGTTCTGGGAACAGGCGAGAATGGGAAATGAAATGGCCAACACAGAGTAGAGAAAATATCATGCAGGGCCCATGTTTTGCCTAATACAGCTCCCCTGAAGTCAAATAAGGCAACTTCTATACCAGGCAAGATCAGAGAGAAGAGCTGCACAAAACACGTGCCCGTGAAGCACACAGCCTTATGTGTTAGAGAAAGAGCTCATTCCTGAAGACTCAGGAAGCTGCAGAGACAAATAAGTCTCCAAATCCAGGTTTTAAGTTACGTGCTCAGTATGACATTCAGGCAAACCCTTAATATTCAGTGCCTGCATATACCTCGGACCCTTGGGGAGAATTAAGTGTTTGCAACTTGGGGCCTGAGAGACCTGACAAGGAGCTGTGAGCACTGAGAGGGTCAGTGTTTCACAGCTGGAATCAGGTGAGTGCAGCAGCAAAATGCCTTAGAAATTACTATTCTTTTATTTTTTAAGGACTGAAAGAGACCACAGGAATTATCTTTTCTGACCACCACCCCAACCCCTCCCCGTTTAAGAAGATTTAGTGTCAGAAGACCTGCGCAGAAGATGCCTCGCTCCAACCACTCTCAGCTTCTAAAGCAAGGGAAGTACCCAGGGTTATCCAGAGTGTTGGCTAGAAATATTTGTGCAACTGTGGTTTTTTCTTCCTTCTAGGGGAGCCTGGGTCTGATCCCAAGCATGAATCCATATGCAGAAGGAGAAGGGATGTAGGTGGGGTTTGCAACAAGCCTTCAGGCTCCTCTGCTGTCTGGCTCAGCTGGCTTCAATCATTTCAAGCAAAAATCTACCTCCTAGTACACTTACTACTTTCAGTTTATGCCTCTCAAACTGTAGGGATCGTGCCTAAGAAAACACAATAAAATGCTCGTAAGTAATCTCCGCTATATTCAGTGTAACATCAAGCAGACATTTTTCATCATAACACCCAAAGGGCCATCTGAAAGACTCATCTATGAAATGAATACTCACACTGCCACTTACAATAATTTACCATATGAACAAAGAAGAAAAAAGTAGGAAAATATTAAGACTTCCTTGAATTACTGTAAGGACATCAAAACTAATAATCATTCAAGAAACCTGTTCACCTATGTGCCATGGTTGTGGAAAAGATGGAAAAAATGTGGGGAAAAAAAAAGTAATCCTTGAGCCAACAGGTGGAAGAGGCTGAGCCAGCAACTGCCAGTACTGAGGAGAAAATGAAACTTTTGGTGTTATAGAACCGAGATCCAAACTGAATTCCTACTACAGCATTTTTAATACATCTGCTTTCTAACTTTTCAGAAAATGCTTTTATACTGTTATTTAACGTTTGAGAGAGCACAGACTGCAGTACTTGCACAGAGTTAATGAAAAAAATTTGCACGCTTCAAGAGTAACATTCAAAAGAATCCACACAAATTTTCTCCAAGTAACTACAAAACCCTGACACAATACCAAAAGCTCACTTAAAGATTAATGCAATGTGGATGACGCAGTCCATGCTGGAGGTATCAACTTTAGAAAGAGATGTCTTCCTCCCTTGTATATGTGGACAACCTTGAGGACATGGAGGAGTACTGGTTTTGGGAATTCCACAGAGCTAATGGGAGATGAGGTTCCTCTTTTGTCCTGCTCTAACACATTCTCCTTTGGTCTGCAGCCCTTTGAGATGTGCAGCCACACTCTTAAGTTGCATGCACCCTTGTTCAGGTAATGAAAGCCACCGAACTTCCCTTATCTGCTATGTACAATCAGAGCACAATCCACGGCCTACTGCTGTGACTCTGTTGAAACACTGTCAAAGAGCATTTACTGCTCTGGCATGAGTGGGCCTGTGCTCATGACATCACGGATGACCCTCATGATGAGCACAACACTTGGGAAAAGGTCAAAGCTGACTAACTTGACAAATAATCAGACTTCACCAGTTTGTCCATAAAGCTACCTTTGCGATGCAGTGAGACCATCTGGTCTTCTGTATCCTAGCAATTAGCACCCTTTTTTCTTCTCTAATTGCAAATTTAAAGAAATAATCTTCCCACTCAAAAAAAAAAAAAAAAAAAAAAAGAGCAGCGTTCTCATATTTGTAGCACAAAGTTTTTGGTTTCTTACATTTATTCAAAGAAATCAAACAAAAAATCCAAACCTAAATTGAACTCACACAAAAAAAGCCACTCAGCTAAATTCAGCTGCAGAGCTGATGCCTAATATGCCACAAATCAATGACAATACATATGAACAATTCCCAAACTGTCAATGAAAAAAGGTCACACCCCCAGAGGAGGTGCAAGAAGATGCTGTAGGAATGTCCCTGTAGGAACCTCCATAGGATTTGATCCTACTCTGAATGGGGTTTTCACACCATGCAGAACTGTGTGCTGTACCAGTAACTGCTACAGAACAGGTCAGAGTTCCTTGTGCATCAACTCTCTGAGGTTAAATCCCAGTCTGTGACCAAAGAAAAAAGCCACAATTATTAAGGGCAAGAGGGATTTCAAAGCACACCAACCAACCAGACAAAGCAAACAAAACAAGAATATGAGCTGTGCAGAATTCCTGTTTTAAAACCAGTAACATCTCTGACCATGAAGATAAGGACTTCGGCCTTTGAGGCCTTCTCTTACAGAAGGATCTTGCCTCGAAACATTGACACACATTCCACACATCCAGCCACAACAGGAAAAATGGAGTCTCAAAACCTTTAAGAGAAGCCCCTCAAGAACACTGGAAAGCCAAAGAAAAGGGGTGGGCTATTTGTGCTTTTGGCAAAACATGAATCAGTTTATGCCCCTTGGTCCTAACCTCCATCTTCTATACATTCACTACAGGGGACCTGGAGCTCTGTACTGGATGAGGTTGCTTCTGCAGCCATGCCAACCCAAAGAGTCACCTCCCTTCCCTCACCACAAAAGTTCAGCCTTATGAATTGCTGCATTAATCTCATTGCCAGAAGATCACTTTGTTACTAATAAAACTGGTTTGGTTTTTTTTTTTTTTTTTACAGCAGAATCGATGCATATTCCAAGGCGTTTGCCAAAACTGAGAAATAGAAAATTATCATACCACAGTACCTGGGGGAGGAAAAACATATAAAGAAAAAAAATTGCTTCTACCTTTTCACTCAGAGAGAAATAAAATTAAGAGACTACAAAGAAAACCACATAAAAAAGATCATAAAGAGGCAGAGGGTAGATTGTCCAGTTAAGAAAGAAGGGATGTTGAAGTACCTCTGTAGCAGGGAATGGAGAGCTCACAGCAGCAAAAACCTGATTCCTTTTATCTTGAAATCTCTGCAGCACTGCAAGCTGTAGCCTTGGTCTCAGCAAGCCTTTGTAGTCTTTTGGTCAGGACTTCAGACAGGCTCATTAGGACATAACGCTTTATAGCCATGCTCCACAGTGCCTGTATTTCAGGAAAGCCTTCTTCCACAGCTAGCGTGAAACATCTGGGCCTTACCCTGGAGACTTGGGGTTCTTTGGAAGTCTGCATTGTTCTGTGGTTGACAGCAAATCCCAGACCTTCCCAGCGCTGAGCATCTTTCACAGTGAAAGTCTTCCCCCCAGCCAACACTTGTCAGAATTGCATCTGAGTGAAGAACATTAGAGTATCATCTCTTCCTCTTTCTAACGTGTAAATATATTACTGAGCAGAGCCCTGGGGTGGGGGGAGGGGAGGAAAAAGCTAATTTCAATTTGCAGAGGTTTCTTATGTATGCTTTTGTTGTGCCATGAAAAAAAAAATAAAAACCAACAACTAGTATTTCATTCTCCCAAAGCCCAATTCTCCACAAAAAAAGAAGCATTAAAAATGTTCTGCATCAATGAATGCAGGCAACTCAGACAAAAAAGGATCATGGGCCAGAATTTTGCTGCGTACATCTGTATCTCCTTTTCTAGGGACAGGTTCATAGGCAAGTGACACTTTTCCCCTTGTCAGGCAGGCCAGGAGGTCCACTCCTCTCCTGCGTGCTCTTCATCCCTAAGCCGAGAGGATAAGCCCCTGCCTGAGCAAGTGGTTCCAGCAGAGGAGATGCCTGCCTGGGAGCTGGGGAGCCAGCACTGCCAGCGCTCTGCGCTCGCAGCTCCTTTAAAAGGCAGACCACAGGATGCCAAGAAACCAGGCAAAGGAAAGCTGAGAGATAGCAAGCAAACTTTTGCTGGAAATCTTGTCTGTTTTGAATTCTTTCCAAAGAACATTGTAATTCTGATGAATCAGCATTTGCAGGTAGAAAAAAAAGAAACCATTTTGCTATTTTATCATGAAGTCATGAACTTTTTATTTCTTTTAACAAAAGTCAGTAAACATTTAGCCCACAGGCATACCATCATGTACTGGATATTTCACATATACAGAAAACCCAAAGTGGCTTATGAGTTTTGGGGGCAGGGGGGAAGAAATTACTCATCCTATTTTATGTGCTAGGTAGACAATTGTCTGATACAATTCTAGAAGCACCTAAAACTGACCCAGTACAGCTTTCCCATATTTAAGACTCCTCCAGTTTTCAGATCTGTTACCTTAAGTCCTTCCAGGGGCAGAAGCAATCACTATAAATTTTACTGCCTGTGAATCCTGAGACTTAGAACAGAAGGACTGCGAGACAGCAAACCTTAAATCTGTCACTGGCGAGAAAACCTCCACCTAGTTCTGAGGGCACCAAGAAGTACACTCCAGTTCTATTATAAATGAGTTGGATGACTTTGAGCAAGTCGCTTTACCTTCCCCTCAGCAAGCGCTTCCCTTTGTCTCCTTGGCCATCTTGTCTATTTAGATTGTAAACTTTTTAAGGCAAGGACTGTGCTTGCACTAGGGCTACTTAAAGAGGCTCGAGGTTGCCAGAGCTCCTATGTTTTACTATAATATTACCACTGCAATTAATAAAGACTGAAGGCTGATAACCAGCTCTCATTCCAAAGTACTTAGGCTTGGTGATGGCATCTGTCAGGTAAAGAAAAACAGTTGTGTCTTGTTTTCCCTCACAGACAGTGCAAACTCTCTAATATTTAGAAGTTATAAATATGAAGAAAAAACCCAAACTTTTTAAAGCCACATGAACTTATGCTTCAAAACTTCATGGCAGTCTTTGTTTAGCAAGGAGAGGCTTCCCCAAAAGACTTTTCCTGAAAACACTATAAAAACCTCTTGTGAAAAAGGACGGATAAAGCTATTTTTAAGATTAACTCCATGCTTGTTAAAAAAGCATGATTCTTGACCACGCGGTTTCTGAGGAGAATATCAAAACTGACCTCAAACGTCCAATGCATTTTCTTGAATCTGTGAACAGCACTATAGTGGCACTAAGTGGCATGACGCGCCCGGATCATTTCAAAAAGAGGTTATTTCCAGGACTCCAGAGCTGCCGCACGGGATGCCACACAGGAGGGCTGAAGAACAGGCACATACCTAACGAAGGAAGCTAGCAGGTCTGCAGGAACTCTGGGCTACTTGTCCCCATGCTTGCAATCTAATGTCGGACACGGAACCTGCTCCAGATCCTCTTAGCCTCTTGTGGGGTGCATAGTGGAAAACCTCTAGCAGAGTCCCTGCGTCCAGTTAAGAATCAGACTTTGCCCCACTGGCTTTATAGCATCAGCAAAGCTCAAACCTGCTTAACACAGCAAAGAACACGGGCCAAATGGGCTTCTTTGGTTGCAAGCACTAAGCAGAAGGTCAAGAAAGCTGTAATTTATGTATTTTCCTTTGCATCTAATCAAAAAATCACAACGTAGCAAAAGCCTTTATCCTTCTTTTTTCTTCCCTTTAAATTGATCAAAGCTGATTTAGTATAACTGTAAGAGGTTAAGATGTCATTGTTCCGCTTTGATAATTGCTCAGTGAATGAAGTCACAAAAACGTAAACCAAACATTTCAGTTGTCTGACTCAAAAATTTGTTCAGCAAAATGAAATTAATTGTTATGGGTATATTTCCTTCCCCCCACCCCGTCCTATCATGTATGCCTTTTAGAGCTTCTCTTCATAGGTACAAATGGCATGAACTCTGGCTGCTTTGCAGATGAACCATATCCCAATTAAAATTTTAGCTCAGAAATGTCTAATGGCTCTTCCTTCTGATAAACTGAGTTTAAGTCTAAGGTTTGACTTTGAGAATAATCAGTTAAGTTTTAGAGCATGGCGATGTCATTTAAAGAGATTTGCTTCACACTAAATCTAGAGCTCCAAAGTCTCATAAACTACTAATGATAAAAAGATCTGAAATAGCCTTCCTAGAAGTGGAATGAATTTAGCAGTTTAAAAATGTACAGTGCTTGATTAAATATGATGGTTTAAAACTAATTAAATCACTCATCACACTCCCCAGGGCCCGTATCCTGTAAAGAATTCAATTGGACTACTCGGGTAAGTAAAAGAACTGACTTGCTTATGTCTGTGCCTGTTTTGCCTTTTATAAAATTCATGCTCTGCTAAATGCACCCACACTTGAATACTCGTTTTAAAAGGATATGGTAGTGATAGATGTTTTTTAATAAAAGAAACTGAATTATTTCTACCATTTCTCTCTTGAATTATTTCCATGGTGAATTTCTTTCCTTCTTGCAAATCCAGTTTAGTGCTCATAAAATATATGTTCCTGGTGGGTATACTAACCATCTGCCAGCATGTGAGCATGTCCTAGAACAAAAACGTGAATCTGTGTTCTCAAATTTCATAAACGATCAAGTATTATAAAAGCAATGCTATCTAATGACTTCAAACAAATTTCTCATCCATGAGTTTCTCCTCAGTGAAATGCACTGGAGTTCAACATGAGTAGGAGGGGAATGCAACCTACTGTAGCTGCTACAATCACCCAAACATAAGAGTAAGCTGTGTATTATTCAGCTTAAACAAAGTCTTTCCCACAAAGGAAGACGGCATTAGTCCTGAAAGATCCTTTTGATAGCTCCTGCTTGATTCAATTATTATTGAGGGATGGACCTACAAACTGACATTTGGACTTCATTTCGTAAGTTTATCTCTGCAGTTAATTAAAATGTATAACATTATGTAATTAAGACATTTGGGGGCGTAAAGAACATATCTGCAATGTGCAGCAATGTAAACTTTTTCCATTACAAGTATAGAAAAAATAAAAGAATTTATAAATCCTAAGTTTATTTAACATGTCTATACTCCCTGACATTTAATATATTTAGACTTTGGTTCATTCTCTTTTAAAGGCATCATTGCCAGTTTAGGTAATGTTCAATGGGTTTGTATAAAGAAAAGTTAGAGATTAGGATGTCTCAAAGTCAAAAGTTTGCAGAGATAAAGGTAGAAAGAAAGAAAAAGAAAACAGATAAACACAGAGCAGAAAAAAAAAGCCATAAAAAATGAAGGGTGGGTGGATGGAAGCGAGAAGGCTGACGAACAAGCTAATACACTTGGCATAAGATAACGGTCTGCTAATAAAGACAGAAAATGAAGTTCATTACCTAACATGCATTTATTGCACCCTACTGTGTATAAGGTTGATGAATTGTGGAGAGACTTGCAGTCTTTTTTTTTTTTTTTGATCTTGAGTTTGTCATCAGACCATACTTGTGTTAAACCTGGGTACAAATCCTTGTGCTCTCTGTGACTTAGTCAATAAACATGAAATGACGTGCACAGAACAGGTGTTTTCTGGTGTCCTACCCTAATCATTAGACCCTTTTACAACAAATGATTTTACACCTTCAAACAACTGCAAGACCCAGTGCAAAGAGACTAAATTTCTGCAAGGGCTTAGCTATTCAGTCACCAGACTTAGCCGAGCAGCAGCAATACAGCAGTGTTCACTGCAATGCCTGTGGTGCGGAAACTACGTTTGTGCAGAATTTGCCTTACCTGCACGGTCCATTTGCACTCTGTGCGATGAAATTAAACACTTGTCTGTGCATGCATCTACCAGATGAATACTTGTCTATGTGAAGCTATAAGCCAGCATCATCTCATCTAAACGCAATCAGGATCTCCGTCCACGGCTGTTCTTTCACCTTCTCTGAATCCCAGTGTTATTTATTATTTACCTCCTACAAGCACAGAGATTCTGTAATTATTACACACTTTCTCCTCCCTGTATCGCCCTTACAGATCTTGGCGTTAGTCACACAGCGCAGTATGATGTTATTTAACAGATGTTGCCCCCTAGCAGATATCAAAGAATTACAAGCTCTGCCTGTCAGGAAATAGCTTTTTGCCTTATAAGAATCTAACAAGTTCACAGAGAGTTTAAGCTATCACTTATTGAGACTGCTAATAAGAAACATTACCCTGTGAATAGTTTCTCTAGAGATCTTAATGCATACCCTCAAGAAAAGGGCGATGCTATTAAGAGTCACTACCGTTTTGGTTGAGGGCCACGCACGACATGACCATCTCTTGGAATCCAAGGTTCTGGTGAAACATGCGTTACAGAGACGGAGGGGGCTCAGCTGTATGGAGACTTGCATAGCTCCAGGTGCTGGGTGCCACCAAGCCGCAGCTCTCCTGTGGCCCTCCCAGAAGCTGGCAACCCTCTGGAGGTCCCACCTTGTGGAACTGGGTGAGTGCATCAGGACTGGATTTTACTGAGACAAAAATAGAGAAGTACAGGAAACAAACTCTTAACCCTCGGAACTGTACATATAGTTCTGAAAATGCAAGCCCTCACACCTCAAACTCCGGCACGCAAATAGAAAGCACTGCAAATTTGGTTTAAAAATCCCTCAGGAAGTTTTAGTGTCTTTTGGGTGTTGTCCCATGATTTTAAGCCCTTTAGGGGTTCGGCACTGCTTTTGGAATCACCTGAGTGCTCTGATGACAGCCAGCTGCAAAAGCCCCAGACACTCACTGGAGGCAATGTGGCAGAAAAGAGGAGCGGGGAAAACAAGGGTAGGAGAGGAAGATGATGAAGCCCTTGAGATTTTTGAACCCTAACCAGAAGAGGGAGGGAGCAGAAGAGAATTCTCCCTTGCAGCATTTCCAAGAGTTGTATTGGTGAGCGTTTAATGATTTTATTAGGACACACGTAACATTTTCTTCTTGAAAATTACTTTGGAAAGATGACAAAGCTGAAAGGAATATAATGCCTTGAATTTGCATCTTTGCCTTTATTTTTGTTCCCCCCCCAACTTTAATTACCACTTAACAGCTGCTACTTGGGCTTTTCTTTATTATCATCGGCTTTTAATTATTACTTAATATTTACCCTGTGGTAGCATTAAGAAGCCCCAAATCTTCTATGATTGTTTATTTTTTCCAATATGCTGCATTTACTGGAAAATGCATGAAAACACAACGAATGAGAAGAGCGGGTGGATTGTTACAGCCCTGTTTGCTGGACTGCAACTTGGGAGTTTATATTGGCTCTTGCCACCAGATGTCAGTGCTACATAAACTATATGGCACACCAGCACATAGTAGAGCTTCTAAACCCCACTGGGCTTGGCAATGAACGATCTAGGCTTGAAATCTCACCCTCGACACAAAAAATAGCCATGGATCACACTGCAAGCAAATCTCCTTTCATTTACTGTGGAGACGGTGCTTTGGCTGCCCACATTTTATGGGTTTTGCTGAGTTCAGCTCACTTTGCTCCTTTGAATTTTCAGTGCAATGTTGGCATAAAATTGTATTAATCCAAGCAAATTTGCTTAGCTTTTTAACACTTACTGCTTTTATGTATTTTAGGTAAGAGAAATAAAACATAAGCAAAATAAAACTGAAGAAAGCTTAGAGAAGACGTTCCCTTTTGGGGGAGAAAAGGAGAGGTTCTATGAAGTGCTCAGTTTCCAGCCACTACCCCTGGAGCAGAAGGGCAAGTGCCGAGCGCTGCACCTGGGGAGGTCAAACCCCATGCACCAGTACAGGCTGGGGGCTGACCTGCTGGGAAGCAGCTCTGCTGAGAGGGACCTGGCAGTCCTGGTGGATGACAAGCTGACCATGAGACAGCAGTGTGCCCTTGTTGCCAAGAAGGCCGATGGTATCCTGGGGTGCATTAGGAGGAGCGTGGCCAGCAGGTTGAGGGAGGTTATCCTCCCCCTCTACTCTGCTCTGGTGAGACCCCACCTGGAATACTGTGTGCAGTTCTGGGGTCCCCAGTTCGAGAAAGATGAGGAACTCCTAGAAAGAGTCCAGAGGAGAGCAACTAGGATGATAAAGGGACTGGAGCATTTCTCCTACGAGGAAAGGCTGAGAGAGTTGGGCTTGTTCAGCCTGAAGAAGAAAAGACTGAGAGGGGATCTCATCAACACATACAAACATCTTAGGGGTGGAAGTCACGAGGACGGAGCCAGACTCTTTGCAATGGTGCCCAGCGACAGGACAAGGGGCAATGGGTACAAACTGAAACATAAGAGGTTTCAGTTGAATATGAGGAAAAACTTCTTTACTCTGAGGGTGACGGAGCACTGGAACAGGCTGCCCAGGGGGGTTGTGGAGTCTCCTTCTCTGGAGATATTCAAAGCCCGCCTGGATGAAGTCCTGTGTAACATGCTCTAGGAGAACCTGCTTTAGCAGGGGGGTTGGACTAGATGGTCTCCCGAGGTCCCTTCCAACCCTTGCGATTCTGTGATAATTACAGAAACCGTCCTTCCTTGAAACAGTTCTGTAATCTGGTCCCAAATACCTGTCTTCTGTGATGAGAGCCATTTGTGGGATCCCCAAAATAACTGGCTGACTTGACTGTATATGAGGGGGAGAGGCACCGGCATGCTCCAAGCACTGCCCTGCAGTGGGACAGCACTCTGAACACCCAATACACAGAACTGGCAGCCAGAGAAGCATCAGTAAGAAGTAAAAAAGATGATCAGCCCCTGAAAGCTGAGCTTATTTTAAGTCCTGTACCCAGAGCATCCTGGCAGGTCTCTTTCCCGCTTCCCATCAGGAGGAATGCGCTGACCGCCACTCAAACACTGAGGGACTGGTAACAGCAGCATCCTTGTGAGGAAATGCGTAAAAACAGCTGAACACACTCAAAAAAACTTTCCCGGGGTGACGCTGACAGAGCATTTCATAGCTCAGCAGAGGACACTGCCTCTCCCCCTACATGCCTGCTATTCCCTTCAGCGCTGGGGAAGGATGGAGTCAGCCCTGGGCGAAACCCCTCTCTGCGGCCAGGAGAGAGCCCGGCTTGCAGCAGCGGGACCCCGGAGGTTACGGCATGACAGCCCCGATGGGGAGCAAGACCCGCCAGCACAGCTTTCTGTCGCACCCAGCGAAGCCCCCAGCTCCGACCCTTCTGGCCCTGCTCAAAGTTCAGAGCACCCGCTCGCTGGAGAGACAGAAAAATCTAGCCCCTGGGTCTTATCTGAGACCATTTAAGTGCATGTACTTTCGCACACCTGTATTTTTGTGATACACATTTCTGATGCGTGGAAGAATGGCTGTTTTCCTCTGCACCAAGCTTTTCGGCAACTGCTTCCAAATAAAGTGTTTGCTTCCACGGAGAAGCGGTTTTCTATGCACAGTGAATATTAAGACATGACATATGCTTATTTTATAGGCCTCTCGATTTTCAGCAATAAAACGTATTGTTAATAAGTTTAATAACGCTATTAATAACGCCTGTATTCACAGGGATGAATACAGTTCATAAAATATATTACTGCAAGAAATTACTGTGCTAATTTGTCAACACACTAGACCAACCCAAAAATCATTCTGGATGTGCACATAGCTGAATAACTTTGAAAATCTGACTATCCCTGGTTGTAAGCAAGGCAAGCTACTGTGAACGCATGAAGTGGGTTTTTTGTTTATATTTAAATTGCTACAAAATTATGAAGCTCTTTCTTAACTGATAATCATCCCTCTAATCTACTAATTATTCCAACTCCACAATAGACAGAGTACTTTATAGTCTGATACTCCGAAATGGCTTTCATGTTCAATTACTTATAATTATACAAACAAGTCTAAAATTGATGATCCGTGCATATAATTATAGATTCTGCAACTCAGCATAAGCAAATAAAGGAAACTACCCTTATTATGACAACACAGTTCCTAATAGTCAGGCACTGCAAATTTAATTGCAGTAAAGGGTAGATGGTACCATTATGTAATTAGTAACAAAACTGTTATTTCAGGATAATTAAACTATAATGTGGGCACTGGAGCTCACTTTTAGAGCCATCTTTTTGAAGTTATGGTGAAGAAGCCCTACCAAATTCAAAAGCTGAGCATGTTAAGTTGAACAGTGTTTTTCTTCCTTAAGGACGGATAAAAATATCGTGACAAAACGACGTGCGGAACAGTACCGATAAAGTGACTACTGGTGGCATCTGCGCTACACACCATAATTTTCAGAAACCCATTTCAGATTCTTTCCTCTTGTTTCGTCCGTTTTACCTAACTGACAGAGAAAGGCCAGGTTTGCACTAACAAAGATCCAAAGAATGAACCAAACACTCTGCGGTCTTTCTCAGCAACACAGCTGCCTCTTGTAAGGGAGACAATTACCTCAAATTTGTGATAAAATAAGGTATGACTAAAGGGTTTTAAAACCAGGACAAGTGAAAGAACAGGACAGGTACTGCAGAAGGCATGTGCAGATGGTACTAGAAGGATAAATTCACATACCACTATGGGGCGATAAATCCAAGTTCGATACAACCTCTCATAGGCATCTTCACACTGACTTTTTAACAGAACTTATTTTCTAGAATATGAACAGTTACTGGGCTATGACTTGCAGTCTTCCAGGAAAGAAAACATTCATAATAGAAAGGTTTACAGTTGTGACTTGATTAATAGAGACTTGGTGTGAGTAAGTAATTCAGTGAGTTGTCCACACTGTTAATACCCTTTTATAAGGCATCCTTTCGCATTTAAGTAACGTCCTTGCATGTCTTCAAGTCAGTAACAAAACTGCTGTTGACTTTAATGGTGCAGGATATTAAATGGTGCAGGTCCATGGACAAGATAAATTGACCTGATTAAATCTTATTTTCTAGATCATTAAAGCATCAGGAAACTAATTGATTCTTCCTTTTCCTACATTATCAAGCCTTCTGGTGAGAAAAAAATTGTTTTTTAAACTCGAGCCGCAAATTACTGAGTACACTATCTTACTACAGGGAGAGGAACACTTTACTTTTGTCCAAACAGAATGTTAGCAGAAACATTAATACTATTTACATTAGTGTAACCCATTAACACTAGCTCATCTGCTAATGGAAAAAAATAGACCTCTTCGTAGCTTTTCATGGCTGCCACGTAGGTAACTCTTTAAAATGAAGGCTGTCTAGTCACAAGTTAGATTTAATTTTTAACTTTTTTTTTTCCTGCATTATTGAAAAGCAATTTCCTAACCCATACATGAGTCATGAAATATTGAAGGACACGGCTAGATGTTCCCAGGTGAGGGAAAGCAAGTTTCCTGCAGCCTTCAGAAACCTTCAGAGGGCTCACTAGCTTCTAAGAAAGCAGCAAACTCTGCTGGAGGAAAACAAACACTGGACAGTGACGACCCAAGGAGAGATGCTATGATAATGGAGATGTCATTTAACAGCTGAACTAATACAATGGCTTTTTGCTGCCAAAAGGCATCCATTTCCCTCCTTCTCCTCCCTGCAGGCAGCTTGCTCGTGCTGCTTCCCTTGCGTGGCTCATTAATCTGGAAAAAATTAGTGCTACAATAACAAAAGTGAATCGCTTACGAACAGCCAAGGAAGAGGGCAGGGCCTCGTGTCTGAGAGCCAGCAATAAGGAAGAGTGGGAATGCTGCTTGGGTGGGAAAGAATCATTAGGTTAGCCCTGCTGCACGACAAAACCTCCCTCTGCTGTGTGCTGGTCTGCCCCGCTTTAATCTGCAAAAGAACAGCTTTGCTGCAAGACACTGTATCACACTGGGAAAAGCTTTTGGCCAAAAAACCCCACAGAGCCACCCCTAAAAAAGAAGGGAAAAAGCAAAACCCAACGCACCCATTTACAACAGATCCAGTTACACCATAATATAAGCTGGGTGGTGAGAAGGCATGAAAAATCGGGGCTTAAGAATGGTCCAAGACAGTGAGCGCTCCATCTCGCATGCCATGTCTAGCCTGACCGCAAGATGGAGGTAAAGTTTAAAATTTAAACTAAAACCTGACCTGAGTGGATCTGTACCAATGTGTAGCCGTTGCTAATGCCATCTAATTGACAAGGGACGGTTATTATCAGCATGGGGATTTCTTAGCTCCTTGCCTCTCTGCTCGGCAGCCTGGGATGCAATCAGTACAAAGTAAATATTGTACTGACATGTCGCAGTGGGATTTCATTTGGGGTGGAATAAAGGACTACAACACTGTGTCTTTGATTCTTGCCGTGGATTCTGGACCGATGCAGCACAACAAGCTGTGATCAGTTACGCTTCTTCCCTCCTGGCTCTGGGGGGATAATTATTCTTGAAATAATTAATTGGTAGACAAGAAAAGCAAAGATCTCCTTATTCCTGAATGTTTTTAATCTGTGCACTAGAAACGTCAAACTTGTTTGGGAGGACTAATTAGTCAACAAGTTGCCCTGCACAGAATTGGAGTTGAACATAATGAAGACTATTACTGTGCACAACCCTGCAGAGCTGTGGATGCTGATGCACCTTCATCAAACAGAAAGGATCCGCAGGGGGGGAATAGGTTTCCCCTTTTTTGTGTCCCTTTTGTGAAAGCTTAACATGAGCAGGGGAACAGCCCACGGTGCTGTGGGTAGTTCTTTCAAAAACATCGCAAGATTTTCTTCTTAGATGGAGATCTAAGATCCACAATCTAAACGTGCATTTCCCTCACACATAGGAAAGAAGGTGCAGTGCACATACTGAACAGGGAGGGGAACCGGGGTATAGCAAGATGAAGACCGAGGTCTTCTAATGCACTGGGGTAATTTCCCAAGGACCTACAGGCTGTGTCTAAAACCACACAACCTGTGAGTGCTTCCTTACTGTCAGGTTTGCACCTGCACATACCCTAATTCCATGGTGGGGTGATGAGACATCCCTTGGTTCCCTGTATTTCCACACGAGGGAAATCCAGGCATGCAGGTTCTGGTAATATTCAGCCACATCCTGCATGGAAGAATCAGGAGTCTGGCACACGCTGTGCGTGGTGGGGTCCTACCACGCAGTTTAGTGCCAACAGTAAAGATAAAGAACTAGGAAGCGATGATTTCAAGGCCTTTCCTAGGCATTGACCTACTCTTTGAGAGCTTGGCAATTACAAGTACTAATGTGGCACCTGGAATCTGAAAAAAAAAAATCTCTATTTGTTGCTATAGCACCCCTTTATATTCAGCCTGGCGGTCAGGATGAATCATATGCATTACCTGCATTGAAGACTGAAGGTTACATGGGACACAATCATACCAGATAACGCTGGCGTAAATGGGGAGAAAGATGAGAAGTATTGAACTGCCCTAAGTTGTTTACTGGACGTTTAGACAGAATAACAATCTAGTTGCAAGTTTTTGCAGGTGGAGGAACCGTTGCATGCCTGACAGTTAAGCCCAAACTACTTTTCAGAGGTATCCTTCTAGGTATACCATCTATGTGCTGAAGCGTTTACCTTCCTGCTAACGGTCATTCAGATGTGTAAAAACTACGAAACTGAAGTGGAAACGTGGACTCAGTAACGGAGAATGGTCTGAAACCAAGTGGATGATTCCTGTAGACCAGGGAATTTCATGAGGATAGGGAAAGTAATTTTCTCGCACAGAGATACAGGAAACACAGCAGAAACTCCCCCTGCACAATACATAGTGTCTTTCACCGCTACGCATTTACAATCTCCTTTTAAGTCCAAGATTATACTGGTTCACCATGTATAAATATAGAAGGCTGGAGGCAAGGCAGGGCAGGGACCCATAAGAAGCCTGCTGCTCATGCTTTAAAATCTCTATACATGATAACCTGGTTACATTTATCAAAATTCAGGCAAAAATTGGAATATGCTTTGAAAACTGGGCAGAGAATTGTTTTCCTCGTTGTAGGTGAAACTAAGCAGCACAACAATCAGATAAAGTTGCCTTTAGACAGGCATAGTTTTTCCTCTTAGGACAGCAGAGTTGTAATTCTAAATATTTCTCTAAGCTGGCAGGTGATATAGAAGGTAGCAGAAAGTTGGTGAATCATTTCCTCACGTAATTTCGTTCCTGCTATAGCTGTAGATAAACATAAAGAGCAGGTATCTGGCAAGTCATAAAGGAGGACAATTCTTTCTCACATTAAATACTTAGTCTGTATTTTTTTCCCAATAAACGTGGGCTGAGCTAGCTACCAGCACAAGAAACACAGCATATCTGGAATGCTCTGAAATAATTTTAGTTCCTCGGGGCAGAGAAGGGGTGTCATTTCACGGCACCACTGCTCAAGTATGCAAGTCCTGAGTAGTTCTAGAAAAGAAACAGGGCTGCCAAAATTGGAAACCAGATACCAAATCCTCAGGTGGCTTAGACACATACACACTACTATCCCTCAGAGAGCAAAGGGTGCTCATTGTTTCTGGTGAGAGATGACAACAGCTCCCTGGTTATTTCCTTTATGGATGGGTCTTGGCTCAGTTTTGAGGATCAATTTTGGACTCAGATCAACTGGCCTTGGTATCCTCCCCCTCAGCATTCTGTGCTGCTTCCCCTCCAGCCAGGGATGCTGACTATTCTGCAAGCCTTTGGCAAGCACAACCCTACTGCTGGCCACTTGCAGGGCTGCACGCAAATTATTTGCAAGCTTCTTTGTCTTACTTGTGAGAAGAGGTGCACCACAGCACAGCCACCAGCTCTGGTTCTTGCTGAAGGACCTTGTTGGCTGCTATATGAAACCACCTAAACCACTCAGGCATACTCCCTTTTTCAGAAAGAAAAATGGCTTTAGAAGCTCATGCAGCTGCATCACCCTGTTAAAAAAAAAATCGCATTTACTGTGACAATGCAGGCTCTCCTTTGCTATTTAAAGCAAAATACATGGTCTTGCGTATAGGTGCAGATATTAACACAGACTGAGACACATCAATCATGCTTCACAATAACCACCTTACTTGACGTGCCTGAATCAGCCATCACTCACCGAGGGGAAAAAAAAAAAATAATTACGTCTTCCCCTCCCCCCACCCCAATCTAATCTCTAATTACTGTATTTCAGTCACTTGAAAACATAACTATGCACTGACAGAAGGCTTTAAGTTTAAAGGTGTCTCAAGTAAAAAAGCGCAAAACTCTAAAGTGCCCCAATGTTGAGTAAGCGCCTGAAAGTCTGAGCCTACTCTCTGAATCACCTGAACCTCCAGGGTGCAAAAAGAAGGACCACAGGCTGTTTGGGGTTTTTTTTTTTTGTTTTTGGGGGGGTTTTTTTTGGTTGTTTTTTTTTTCTTTTTTTTAACCAAAATCGCAATTAAAAAGTGACTTGTAAAAGATTCAGTTCAAATCTTGGCTAAAGCTTTGCATTGAGTCTTCTATAATTTGTTTTCCCATTCATTATGCAGGAACTAAGAGTTGATCATCATTATAGCTGTTCTAATTGTAACTTACAATCTTTAATCTCTGAACCCTTCAAAAAGATGTTTGATGTACTGCATTTAAGAGCCAGGTGTGAAGACAGACAAAAGGCGAGGGGGGGTGGAGGGAGATGGGGGCGGAGGAGAGATGGGAAGCAGAAGAGAAATTTAACCTTTTTTTAAGCAAAAGCATGAGTCTGAAAACCGTGACTACAAAACTCATGCTGGATTTGATCTATGAGTTTATGGAGAATCAAAATCAACAGAATTATGTTTGCAATCAGCCTATTCCCCTGCCAGGGCACAGCTCATGTTTTTCATGGAAGTTGTGTTTGAGCAATGAGGCCAGCTCGCACTCATGCAACAGGCAACGGAGATTTTGTTATGGATGAAAGGGATGGGGAATTGAGCCACTATTGTACTGGAAGACTAAGGAGAAAGCACATCAGCAACAGCCACCGTTCAGGCAAGCCAGGCATGTGTCTGATATATAAAATTATGTTATCATCAAGACTTTTGGGGATTTTTAGAAAACTTATTTATTTTAACAAGTCATGGCAGGATGTCAGATACTGTAAATACAAGTGGCCCAGGTTTTACAAAAAACTTAAATGTATAGAAGTTTCTCAGTACTAAAAAGTACTGTATATCTGAAAAATTAACAGGAGATCTAATTGGGTGGGCAAGGAGCCTGAGCTAGAAAGTTCCCATTTAGCTATGAATGTCTTCAAATTTCAAGAATGTTCAAATCTGGTTTCTCACTTTGATTCTTAGAAATACAGTTTTAATTTCACAGGAGAGATCATTGCAAGAAGAAAAACCAAAACACTTCACAGAAAAATACTTAAAGCAAAGTTAATCTGATCAAGATGTACTGTATACTCCTAAATATGCAAATCAAAGTCCTATGTAGTATAAGTTAAGCTTTTATTTATTGTAATACTCCCAGAAATATTTATTGTAACTCAATAACAGGATGAACAGCGTGACTTGATGTGACCTCTCAGTGACTGCATACGAGTACTAACTAAATGCATATAAACCAAGTCCTGACTATTTAGACTTCACTCTCGCTTTCCATTTCTTCCAATATAGAACAAACACAGAGCATTTATTAGGTACAGATGTCATAGCTCATTATATTTAAGCTTAGGGCCCTGGGTCTGTTTGTTGATAGGTTGACTACCCCTGAAGCTGCAATTTCAGTCCTGGTTTAAGACCTTGTGTCAGGAAGGGCCGATTATTTTTTTTTTTTGTGAGGATATGCGAAGCTAGAGATAGAACTTGTATAGGGAAGATTCAACCCTGAATCTATCTGTTTTGACAGACTTTTTTACCTGTTTTACCTGGTTTTATTTCCTAGTAAAAAAAAATGCTGGGAATTGCTGTACACTGCATTCAAAATGAAAATAAAGCTGTCCTCAAACCCAATATTAAATATTAACAAGCTAAGGAGGATTTAAGCACCAAGAATAGACTAGCTTGATCACCTGAAATTCCTGGTTCGTTCCACTTGGTTAAGAACACGTTCTAATTGATGTAGTTATTTACCCTCGTCGCCCATGAAATGGGCCACATCCTGTGAAAGCACCAGAGTTATGGTGGTATAAAATTGTATGAGGGGGGAAAAAAAAAAATCTGACTTTGTACGGGATTTTAGGGAGAAGCCCAAAACCCCAAGATTTCATCTTCTTTAAGAACCGATTGCATTTATACAGACTAATGACAAATAGAGAAGTCAGTCATACACAAAGGCTCACCGTACCTGCTGTCCATATATTTTATGAACTTCCACTGTCAAGCCGTATAATCTTGTGTGTGACCTGAAGCAAGCGTTCCTGGATTGCGTGCTCTTTCCCCAAAATATTTGTATTTTGCCCCTTCTTTGCGTGACCTAACCATGCTCGCTGGTGGTAATTTGCATGTCAAGATTTAAAAATAAGCACTTTTTGTTAATAAGACTGACACCTAGTCCTTCATGCTGTTGATACTTCTGAGAAAGTCTTTATGAGAGTTTTCTGTGAGCAAGATACCTGACTCCCTAGCATTGCATGCTCCCGTATAGTTATAAAAAAAGGCTCTGATTCCTGCACTGCAATTGCAGAAGGAAACTACAGGACCCTATGTACCAGGTGAGGCTGAGGAGTACAGCAAATGCTGCGAAGACTGCAGGGTTCTGCAGTCATGGATGATGCCACCATTCAAATGGGATGAAATTAAGGGAGACCCTGAAACCAGGGGAATTTGTGAGTAATCACTGATTTTCCTTGCTTCTTGCCAAAACACTCATTTACTTAATCTTTGTAAGGTGAGATGTCACACAGAGAAGACGGATTTCTAGAATCAAGTTTCAAATGCAAAAAAAAAATCTGATTTAATAGCAAGATTTCATATAACACAGGTTCTTTCACCATGAAGATATACATGGACTAACTCTGAGGAAGGTATCCAATTAAAATGGAAACAGCATGGAATGATGGCCTACGCAAATACATTCATTAGCAATTGAGGGATTTGAGAGAGATTTTCACAGATAGGAAAACAACATAGGAGAATTCTCATATAAAGCCTTTAAAACCCAACACACACACACACACACCCCTGACTTGTGAACCTGCAGGCAGGGGGCTGGTGTGAATGGAAGAGTTAAAATGAAGAGAAACAAAACAGATTTATCTCAGAAGAGCTTCCCAATTACTCTAAGAAAAATTCTTCCTCAAACTCAGAAGGTTGCAGTGAGGGAAAAGAGGGTCAAAGCATAAAGTGGGAGAAATAAGAGAGAAAATAAAGAAAAGTAAGAAAAAGCTGTGTAGTAAAAACAGGAAAATGAGGGCTTATTTGCCTCTGCAGAGAATAAGTAAGGAGCTCAACCCACACTACACAGGGATTAGCTACACTGCATAATACAACAGGACTATGCGAGCATTGGTGGTTTTTCCTAGTTGTTTTATTGGGGACAAAAAAATGTATTCATTTTTAGCTCTTAGAGGTACAACAGTACGTTGGTGCCAAGACAGCCTCCGTGACGAGTGGTGCAGAGGCGCGCTGTAGCCCTGTCTGTGCGCACAAGCGTTCACGGCGCAACCGTAAAGCAGAGATACAACACGCAGACACAGAGAAAGCAACTGTGGCTAACATGCCCAAAATAAACACTATAAATTTCATGCCAAGAAGAGACCCTGTTCCCCCCAATGCGCACGTGTGTGCACACACGCGCACCCCCCAATACCTGATAATGAGCAAGAGTGTTGTGGGCCCCAAGAAAAAGACAAGTTTGAGAGAGAAATCTGAGGGAGGACAGCGCTAGTAGTTTTGCGAAGCACTGTGGAAAGCCCTCCTATACGTAACGGAGAGCAGAGGAGAAAGGGCGGATGCATTTGATACGAGATGGGGCAGATAAGAGAGAAGGTCTGGCTGCAGATCACAGCCATGGGAAGAGTGGTTGCAAAAGCAGCCCGGCAGGGAGGGTGGAAATGCAGAGTCCATGTCTGGTCTGCACACACGTCTCTGGCCGGTGCTGGCTCCTTCCCTCCCGTCTCCTTGTCCCTCTCCATTTCACTTCCTCCCGTTGCACACCCTTCCTTATTTCTCCAAAGCAGGGGAGCTGACTGCTAAACCTAAGCAGCCCTACTTAACAGAAAATACATGAAAACCATCCCCATTCGTGCTATCATATTGTTCACTGTGCTTGCCCATTCCTCTTCTCTGTATCCATCTTCTCATTTATGCTGGATGCCCTTTGGGTTATTCTGTTTTGCAAGCGCTGACCATACAGAAAAACCCCTTTTTCGTGGCTCTTGGGCACGCGTTACAAGCATGGCTAATAACACATGAAAAAACCCCAAACCTGTTCTGAGAGAGGTCAATGGCTTGTTAAGTACATAAAAAGTAGCTCCAAAAATGAGATAAATCACTTGCTGAGCAGAAAGGATCCAAAGTGGCAGCATTGGAAACCTGAGCTAGGAAAGCAGCTTTGTTTCTTTGTTATGAGAAAGACGTGGTGGATGGTCAAGACAGCATTTTAAAAAGTGAAGGTGCAGTAGTCAAGATATGAGAGAGGACAGGACAGAATTTTATTTGTGCAAAAATTAAAAGCCCCACAGAAGAGGTACTCTTTGGTCATATTCATCATGATGTAGACAAAGAAATTTATACCTAAATTTTTTCTGTGCATCTCTAAAAAAAGACTCTTGGGGATGATTTTTTTTTTTTTAATAGAGGAATTTTTATATTTTCTCTTCTTCAAGAAAATGCAAACTCTCTGAATACTAACTAAATTATACAGAAATTTGCTGTTTTTTTCCCCATTTCCAGATTAGGGAGAAAATAATAGAGGGAAAAGAATAAATCAGAGACTTGAGCACAGACAGGCAAGTTTGAGTCATTTTAAATTTGTGGCCTAAGACTGTGGTAACCTGCCAGGGTATTTGTTGCGGTGAGTGCTTGGCAGGCTGTCCAGGCCCACGAGAGGCCATTACACCTGGCACAAGCCAACCTAATCCTCTAAAGTACCTTTTTAAAGATGGGTTTTTTCCATGACATTGCAGAATTTCTGTATGATTATCTCAATTTGGACTGAGCTGGATCGTCCTCTACTAAACATGTTTTGTGGAGTCTAATGAATTAAATGTACTTCAAAACAAAACAACAATGATAAACAAACATCTGATTCAATCAACCAGAAAAAGCAATGGTTACTCTATCTTCTGAGCCATGATTATTGCATTAGAGAGGCACAGCAGGGCAGACAAGTGAGTGGTGGTGGTAAAAAAAAAATTGGTAAGACAGACTTTTGCAGTTGCCCCTGGCTTTAAACCAGACACTGTGCTTCAGCTTATTCTTGAATAAACTGGCATTCCTAAAAACCTGTAATGATTAAAGCGAGGGGGGGGAAAAAAAAAAAAAAAAAAAAAAAAAAGAAACCCAAACCCTAATGACTCTGCATAAGCCTGAAAAGCTAATGCCTGTACCTGGAATGTCCCAGCCCTCCCTGGAGGCCAATGATCCTGCCAGCATGGCAGGGAGGAAAACCAAACGGGCTTCAAATGCCAGGCATGGGAAGTAAAAATAGCAGCCTTTCACGCTTCAAGATACATTTCATTTTTATACTCTTCAGTCATTCTGCCGTACAGGCTTCCTAAGAAAACAAACAAGATCCAACCGTTACATTTTTCAACTTTGTGATCAAGTTTTTCGCACACACAAAACCCCCTGGTAATCTTGTTGGATGTAAAACTGAGAAAGACCACAGTTGAAAAGACTTTATTTTAACAGGAAAATTTTTAAGATGCTATCACCTTGCAAGGTGATCACGCGCTGAACTACAGGAGCACGGACAGTACGTAGTTATGGGTTTCAACATCAGTTTTAACTACGCCTTTTTAACTCTACCCTTGCTGTAATCCTGAACTCCCTATTAACTCTCCACTAGTATTTCAATTCTGGGTTGCAGATCATCCTTGTTTATAAATACAAATACATACTTCTCTAAATCGCTCATGTACCTCCTGTAGAAATGCCAGAGCATCTCTCCTACCTGTTTTCTCTTCATAAGGGTCAAAAACCCCAAGCCACCATCACAACTGGAATTTTTAATCACATTTTGGTAGCAGTTTCAGTAGGAAAGTTAAAACTCAGAACAAGCGGGAAGAATAAACCTTTAACTTCACGAAATCCTTCATCTGAGCACTTTAGAAAACAGCCAACAAAGTCGGTGTTGCTGTTTCCCAGAAAGGCTTTTGATTTCCAGGTCTGGGATGCCATTAGCTTTTCCATATGCTACCTTCACTCAAAAATGGTTAATGCTTTTGATAAAAACATCTTCCTTTGTTAACGCAGGAGGAAGTTCTGCAGCCTTCAATATATTTGGAAGATGCTATATCGGCTAAAGTATTTTTTTTATTAGAAAAACACATCTATTTGGCTTGTCAAGGCTCAATGCAAGCCCACTACATTTCCTATTTTTATTTAATCAGGTATCCTTAAATTTGTGCTGTATTTGGTAGTAAGCTAAAGAACAGAGTAACTGATGCCCCCATGAATGATGAAGAGTAGGCGTAATAAGGAACATGAAGTAAGCCCTGAGATGTTGGGGGTTGGACTAGATGACCTCTAAAGGTCCCTTCCAACCCAAAACATTCTATGTTACAGGTATCATACAAATTAGACCTCCGACTGAAAAATAGGAGTAGGAGGAAAAACCAGCAACACTACCAGTGTTTTTTTAGACCTAGGAGGCCACAGAAGTCTCTCAGTCATTGAAAATTATGTTTTCTATGAAAATATTACCTTCTAAGCTGTTTATGTATGTGCAGACTGCTCATTTGTATTTTCCTTTGGTCAGCACAAGACTTGACAGCCAAATATACGTTGAGTTGATTGCACTCTCTAGCCACTGGATACCTACATTTATAGAAGTGACCAAGATTGCCAGGCAGAGGTGCTGAGGGTAAGCGGCAGGTTCCTGCTGTGACGGTCACTACAACAGGTACTTGCACACAGTGGAAGGACACAGCAGCTCCCCTGCCAGGAGGCTACAGCGAGGTGGCATTTCTTCCTATTGCTCAAAGACTGATCACAAGAAGAATAAATCTCTGATGACACACGCTGAAGTGCTCCGTGCACTTCCTTACAACCCGTCAATGCTGGCCACAGGCCAGCACTGGATTAGATAGAGAATATGGGACTGTTGGGGATGAAGGAAGGTATTTCGGATGTGGATATGGGGACCCATCACTGCAGGATAAATTATTCAAGTTCTACAAAAGCAGCTCTTCTGCAGATTATTAGTTTTGACATTTCATAGTTGCTCTAGTTCCTCGTGACAGCGCTAAAGAGACAAGAGTGCTAGCAAACTCTTAAGCCCCAAGGTCATGCCCTATGCCGATGTTCTTAAATGAGGCCTTATTATTAAGTGCTGAAGAGTTCTGATAACTTTCTAACTTTTGCTGTCTCACCCAATCTAAAATAGCTGCTAAGCCTGCATTGCCCAAGAGCAAAGATACAAAATCACCACACCTCAGCAGTTTTAAGAGGAATTTGAAAGGCTTGGTAATACAAAGGAAGCAGACCAATAGAAAGATTATTACCATTCTTTAACACATAAGGCTTGGTCATTTGATGTAACCACTCAGAAATGGGCAGTTTGGAAAGCACAGATGCATACCTGATCATCAACTGTGGTACAGACAACACTGGAGTGATTAGGCAGTGCGGATGGGAAATCTGGAAAGATGAGCATCAAACAGTTTATTTCAGCCCACCCACTCCTCGTAGGGCAAGAGCATTATGCAAGAACGAAGGAGGAGTGTGCGCACAGGGACGAGAGGGAAAAGCGTGGATGTGGGTGTGTGCGTGCGAGAAAGATTTGTTAGTTCTTCCTGGTTTTACTTGGGTGTGAAGTAACGCAAAAATAGGTGGGTTTTTTTTCTTTCCCTCATGACACGTTCACGCGTTTGCACTCTAGCTCAGAAACTTGAAAGGAAAGGGAGGAAATTAAGTACTTGGAGAAGTTTGCCAAACAGCAGTTGGTTGATAGCCTAGACTTCCCATCCTACGGCCAACAGGAAAGCGACTTTCGGCTACCAACGGGCTACCAAGTGCAGCACAGAGGCCACGCAGAATGCAGAGAAGGCAAGTGAAATGTAACTAATGCAACATCTGGTGTGGCTCACAACAGCCTAAGGAGTTCTGGTAAAACATGCATCGCCTATACACAAGTACACGTTATATGCGTTATATCCTTCACAAGCCAATGCCTGCCCAGCTTGTGCTCACATCTTAACCCAGAATTTAAAGCTGTCCTATGTCCAAAACATGAGTGAATGTTCCCAGAAGGAGAGGAGAGCTGCTCTCCACGTTCACTTAGTTTTTGGCTTCTCTAGTAAAACTTGAGGCAAGAGCAACAATTAAAATGCAAAACTGCAAGGAGACAACACAGGTTTCTTGAATGGGACCAGAAATTAATTTGGAGAGTGTCCTTCTGACAGATCGCCAAATGGCAACAACTACTGTCCTCAGTAACTAACGTTACTAACTAACGAGTCAGGGGAGAGAGAGCCTTAAGCTGCAGTACCATCAGTTGCTGGAGATGGGGCTGCTTAGGCGAATTCTTTCTCTCTGCAATTTGCTTGACTTCTGCTACATCCATACTGTCTCAAGTTTTACAGTGGCCTATTTTTCCTCTTTGGCTGTATGAGAAATGCATGCCTCGGGATAAAAAAACACACAAACCCACGAATGTTAAGCTTTGTAGTTTTTCTCAGGATGTGGGAAGCTGTACATATCTTTTGGCTTTACTCTGCAAGTTTATTACATCTTTGTGGTATTGCTTTTTCAAGACTATAGGAAAGGTCCAGAAAGGCTGCAGTCTCAACCGAAGCTGAAGTAAGTAAATGCGTATACACAGCCACGCAATTATTTCACTAAACCTCCTGCTTGCAGGCTACAGGCTGTTATCTGGTAACCTGTACTCTTAGATTCAGGCCTCTGGGGGCTCCTTTTCTTCACATACCCTTGTGAATGGGATGTGAGAAAATACAATTTAATCAAAGTTCATTTGCAGTGGGCCCCTGCAACCTGGCATTACTTACTGCCTGCTGTAGATTAATACTGCACAGCTGGCCAAAAAAAAGAAGCAAATTTAAGATTTAAGTAGGGTACCTTGTGCAACAGGAAATACAGGGTTTATGTACTGAATGTAACACATCTGCATTGAGATGAGCAGACTAACAGTTTTCCTAGCCAATTGATACAATCTGCATGAAGTCACTTGGAACCTGTTATCACTTTCATACTGGTCTGGAGAAAGGAGTGAAAGCACCTATCGATTAAATTGTGTGGAGTACTAAATTGAAATTTTTTGAAAATGGCAACGAAGATTAAGAAATGGTTCAAACCATGGGCAGGAAATAACAGCATGTGATCTGTCTTGGAGAAAGAGTACACTATAAGGTATTCTCCAATAGCGGTACTGAACTACAGTTGAAACTGTTCCACCAACAGCCTCATTAGATACCCGTTGTGAGAATGGAAGAATAAGCACGTCACCCAGCAGCCACAGAACTCAGGCAACTAACCTTTAAGCATTTTATATGAAAGATTTAGTAAAACAAGAACTCTGGTGCATCTCATTTTCAGGTGCCAAAAGCTCCTTGTGCAGAGCAGATGGAAAAGAGACACCTAAGTCAGGGCTGTGATTTCTGCCTGGCAGCACGGTGCACGCAAGCTGCAGAAGCAAATCCAGACTCCCATTACAGATTTATCCTTTAGAGCTTGACTGAGACGGAACTTCGTCTGCAAAGACCCACATCCATGCTGACACCTGTTACAGCATCATGACTTTAATTTATATTCTGCACTTACAAACTTAACACAATTCTTCTACATCCCATGACAGTCCCTCATTCATCATCATCATCATTGTGTTTTGAAAGTCTTGAAGGTGCTAGCCAAAATGATAAAACCTTAGTATCCAGCTTTCTAGTAACTGTGATCATTTGGTTAATTAAGTTAATTAAGGTGTTCCTTCCCCCTCATTTCTCTTTCCACTTTCAATGCACAAGCTTGTTAATTGTTGACATCCTTTGTGTCGGCAAGAGGACTTGGCTGTCTCTTTGGTACTTGCCAATGATTCTTTGACTAATGTAAGGGGAAGAAAATACCACTGAAACGGCTTAGAGTAGAGACATTGGTAACCCCTGTGCTACAGCTGATGACTTTATGTGCAGGCAAAGGGCTGATTTCATTCCCTCCAAGCCCAGAGGAAGAGCAGCAATAAGATCTGGCCCACTGAGTAGCTTGGAGCACGTCACTGCCTGTTTCCCATATACCATGTAATACATGGGTTAACCTCTGGGGCAAAAGCAACACCTTGGCCTTGGGGCAGGATCCCAAGGAAGCCAGAACCAGCCACTCTGCTTGGGGAACAGAGTTCCAAGTGCAGATGGGAAGGGGCAGCATAGGTACCGTGAAAGAAAACAGCCTAACTCACATCTTAAAGACATAGGCACGCCCTCTAGCGTCCTGCTGCTCTTGCTCCCAAGGATAGAGCAGAACAAGAATGGGAAAAACCTAAGGAGCAAGGACAGATTTAGAGAAGGAAGAGATTTGTGTTTCAGGCAGTTCTGAGCAATACCATAAGCCAAATTTTTCAGGCCACTAGGATTCATGTTACTCTCCTTACTGATCAGACTCTTATTTCAACAGTCCTTGAAGTGTGGTTCATTACTTGGAGAGCAAGCCTGACAAACCCGAGATGCTCCCGCAAGGTACTTCAAAGCAGGTGTCTACAGATTTCAGAAGCAAGCGGTTGCGGCTTTCTTCACTTACCTTTGCCTGCCAATCATTCTTGACAACTGTAAACAGTCATACTATTAACAATAATATCTAGCTCTCATTAATACCTGGCTTCCACGCCATCCCAAGCTTCTCTAATATGATTAAAAAGATGCATCAGCTTGTTTTGAAAATGGGCAGCCTACACAATGTCCAGGAATCTAATTACAGAGATCAGCAATGGGAAAGGACTGAAACAAAATCACTTATTTCATCTGTTACATCGTGTAGCAGCAGCCTTTGTCCTTAAAACCTTTTCATCAGGATAATAAAACACTGCATGTTCTTATGATCACCGTTCTTATGAAAACAATCACAAAACATTTGATATTTATTGGTGGTCTGATTCAATAGGTTTGTGAAGTTGCCTTCCATTGTTTCCCTTGTCTATTCACCCTCCAGCCAAATGCCCTCATTACACAGGGTGACCTAGAGCTGATGAAATGTAGATCCCAGTTCACTCCACTGTTACAATCAAAGCTCAAATCCCCAACTGAGGCTAACGCACATACAACGCAGCCTAAATATGAAGAAAGGCAAACTTTCAAAGAGAAAGTGTTAATTAAATATAGTATGGGACAGGTTTGCCCCAGGGATAAAAATTCATGGTCAGATGTTACAAAGTTTTTGCCTTGGAAAGGAAATGCATTGCTAAAATTTTCTTTAAGAAAACACAAAATACTTGCTTGACTGTTTTTAATTTTATACATGCCTATTGGTAACATAGCTTGTAATATGTCTTTCTGGATGAAATTTTTGGAGCAATGGGTTCTTATATTGCTAAAGGAGAAGAGAAGGCTTGTGGGTCTGAAAGCTTTCCTGTTTCTTCCAACTATTTCTGTTCATCTAATAAAAATATTTTCTCTCTGTGCAAATCTTACCTTGCTTATAGTCAAGCAAAACTGAGTGTTGATTTTGTGCTTTCTGCTGTCTGATTGCAGCAAATTCATATTTGCACTGTTGTGTTTAGAGGAACGAATGTGCTCCTAAGATTGTTTGCCGCGTATGATGGAATGCTGCACAATGTAAAAAATCCAGAAACATAAGTTACACAGTTCCACTGAAATAAACCATTATATCTAGGACTTAGTTGCCTGAGGTATAGTTGACGCCTATCAATGGCACAAAACCATCACCGAAATGTTATGGTACAAAAAAATTACATCTAGCGGCTATGTCATGGCCATCACTACTTAACCACAGCAATAACTTGAAAAAAAAGTACAGCTGGCACTCTCCTTTCATTAGATGTAGAGGCAATCACACCATCACTGACTGCACCACTTCGAGCAAAGGGTGCCTTAAGGAACCAAACCAGAACAATCTGAACCACAAATACTGGACCTCTCAGCATGCAAGAGACAGGTGCTATTAGTGGCAGATCATACATTGCCTATAGCTCCATCAATCTAAATTCCTATCAAAATCAATGGCATTGCTAAGATTTCACCGATTGTCGAAACAGTTAAGAAAACAAGATGGCTGCATCTATCTTGAACCAGGATTTGAGGAAATAAAAAAAAAAAAACCCAAAACAAAAACCACCATTTAAAAACAACACAGCTTTTCTAGGATTTTTAGTTCTAAAAGCATGAGCAGCATGTGACCAGAAACTGCTAGTTCAATTCACTAACTATAGTTATACACTGCTTGAACGAATCAGTTTTGAACACAATATACATTTTGGCAAACTTATTTTTCCCCTCTGTCTGTAAAACCCTGTAATAATTCCTAGGACTCTAATATTAAAAAAAGTGCTATCTTTAAAGAAGAATAGTGAACTAGAGAAAATGCTTTCAGTGTAAATGCATGGTACACTCACACCCTAAACGGTGGCCAAACTGATTCTGTCCACATGGTAGCAAACGTGACATCATCAGAAAAGGTACAGAAAAAGACAAAAGGACAATCAAAGACACAGAGCAGATTCCACAGAAAGAACAACTACACGGAACCAGGACTTGGGATCTAGAGAGGATGAGTGAGAGATGACAGGCATCCATAAAATCCTCGTTAGCTTGCAAAAAGTGAATAGGAAATGACCGTTCACTGTTTCTTCTAATAGAAGTAAAATGAAATCAATAAGAACAGCACATGGCAGGATAAAAACAGCAAAAGGCGGCTTTTTTCATGCAACGCACAGTTCGGCAGTGGAACTACTTGCTATGGGAAGAGATGCTAAAAATCTTATCAAGTCCATAAAGCATTCAGACAAATAAATGGAAGGGAAAAAAACATATCTATCAGGGGCTATTAAACATAGAAAAGCTCATTTGGCTCATGTAGTCCATAAGCTACAAATCTCCAGAGACCAGTATGGTGCACTGGGGAAGTATTACTATATGCTTACCTCATTATTATATTCTTTCCTAGGCATCAGCTATTAGGTGGTATTAAAAAGAGACTAGGCTAAATGGACTTTCTGTCTGTAGCAGAATGCATGTTATTAAGTTTATAAAATAAAAACAATTCAAAATGCTGTCATGAATCTCAATTGCACTTTCATTAGTTCCCATTCATAGATTGTCTGACACAAGACAGAGGTTAAAAACAAAAGTCCATCCATCTCACCAATTAAAAAACTACTAAAAATTAAGAATCCTTAGGATGCATTCATTTGGAATGAAAGTATGTAGACAATTATATAATGTGCATTTGCCAGTTTAGCAAAGTAACCCTAGCTTTTAGTTCAAAAGCTTTATAGAGTTGTAAATCAACATGTTTTGAATGGTCACGTGCGCCCTACAAATGCATGCTTCTTCTGGAAAAGAACTAGCAAGTACAAATAAAACAAAAAATAGAAGTGAACAATTTACGTAAAAGATTTCTGCTGGCTGATAAAATAATCTATTTTAATACTGATTTCAAATCCATCAACTCTGACTGTAAATACATTCCGTCTGTTTAGAAGCTATTTGCAAGAAATATCAATTCAAGAACTTCAGCGGATTGTCAGAAATAATACAATGTTCTTAGGCACTAATTAATTATAGACAAAAAACCATGAGTTGTCAGCACATTTTCCCCAGCAACTATTATTGGAGTTCTTAAAATATAAATCAGCAGTATCAACTTTGCTGGTTTTATCAGTGGCCTGAAGAAGTGAAGTTTACTTGACATGTTCTGCGTGTGTTTCCTTCTCCTTGTCCTTCCCAATAACTTAAAAAACTGGTGGCCAAAGCTGTCGCTGGGTAGTGATCTCAGTAGCATTAGTACTTCTACAGGGAAGGTAAAATACTTGGATGATTTGTTTGGCCTCAGCTTTTGACTGGCCTCAAAGCATCACCGTGAGCAGCCGTCAAGTCTGTGCTACTGGACAACGTGGACCCAAGTGGCTGAGGTTCATCTAACCCAGCCAGACCTCCTCCTGCAACGTCAGTGAAGCTAGCAAGGCTTTGGCACAGAGACACTGTGATCAGGCTCCCCAGAACAAGACAGCAGCCTGCCCTCCATAGGCACCACTGACAAGCCATGCCTGGGTCTCTTCTCTGACACCGTGGACAGTGGGCACAGCCTCCATTTGCACCATTCAGCTCCCCTGTCCTTATAAAGGGGTGCCCACAAGCAAACTGCCCCGTGGGAATAATCCCCATCCTGCATTGAGTCCTGAACAAGGTCCAGAGGTTGTCTGGCAGAGCTTTTGTGGGCCACAGTCAAAACCACACAAGGGCATCCCTCCAAGGATCATTGGGGTCAAGTGCTCAAAACATGTCCTATTACATAGGATGGCACGGATACAGCCAAAGAGAGTGCAAGGAGAGGGAGAGCTGCAGGGAATGTTTCCATTTTGCGTTGTGCTCTCCTTCAACAAAGACTTCAGAGACAGGGAGCAGGTCTACAGAAAATCTGGCTTTGCCCTTTTTCTGCTGTGGGACCACATTCGGATCTATTCTGCCTCTATTTCCTGCTCTACTCAATTGCTATCACCTGCAGCAAAATCCAGTAAAAATTATAATCTACTAAAAAGGGTAATGAGGAGATCATTTAGCAAGAGGGAATATTTGCAAGGACAAAAGAGGCAGCAAGTGCTCAGCTCTCTCTGATGCTCAGTAAGAGCTGAGAACCTAAATCTCACTTGAGACCACGACCCGGCCATCAGCTACCATGACCCCGCATCCCAACACAGACAGTAGCAAATTCCTCTCTGGAGAACATTTGTTGAAGAAAATAGACAAACATGGCTGGAGTGCTTGCTAGATGAAGAATCAATGACAAACCACTGGTGTTTCCTTGTGGCAAAGGGGCATGAGGCTGCCTCTCTGAAGGGACAGTATGGAAACGAGTCTGACACTGTAAGAGCATTTACGAGTGTTACTGTGGGGAGCACACAAGGGACAGGCCTTGTATTTCCAGTCATTAGCCATTATTTTTCTCCTACTCTCATTATCATCATTATTTAGAACAGCATCTGCACATGATCACAGAGGCAAGTGTGCCATCGTCTTTTCCCATGCATGCTGTTAACTCTAATTTTTCAAACTAGCATTCTGTGTGCACGCGGCTCCACCAGCATGAAGAAATCTATTTTGGGACTGCTCTAATCACTGGGCACAAACAGGGAGGCAGTCAGTGGCCGATGCACTTGCAGGCAGCAACACTTGCACGAGGTGGGAGCACAGCTAAGCAGGCATAAATACAGTCACAAATGTTTCTAACTCAAAAAAGAAAAAAAAAAAAATTATTCCACTGTGGGAGTTTTTCCAAACAGAGGGAGACGTGAGGAAGAGGGTTCTCAGTGGTGTTAGCCAGGTGTTAAGTAATACGATGTAGAAAGGAGAAAGGGACATGTAAGCACGATGACCTATTTTCTTGAACAGTAAGTGACAAAGTATCCAGACAGAACATTAAAATAGAGACAAATGGTTGCTTTTTTTTTTTTTTTTTTTTTTTTTTTTTTTAAGGTCTTCAGAGAACAGAGTGAAACATTTGGTCCAAAGCTGCCCAGGAGACAAAAGCTGTCCAAGAGCGTATCTATTTCCACAGCCGATCTGCAGAAGACTACATTTTAAGGAAGGAGACTCCTCTGTGCTATCAAGGAGATGTATCAGAGTGTTTTGAACAGACCGGGAAATACATTTTGTAGTAAATCATAGTGAAAATCACCTGATGGGTTTTCGTGCACTTGCCCTCTTATGTTGATCAGTACAGCCCCAACTGCTTCAGTGCAAGCACACCAGTTTGCACCAGCATGGACCTCGTTTCCTCAAACTGCTCTTCTTTTCCTCCCACAACTGACTGCCCAGCACTTCTGCATCACTGGGAACAGAGCTGGGCTCTCCTTTGTTGACTTCCCTGCTTGAGCAACAGAAGGATAGTTTATGCACAGGACTCTTGAAAGTCTACTTCAGCTGGCTACATCGCAGACTCGCATCATTTATGCTGGCTTTTATTCTCAGTAGGGTGCCAATCAACCTTTAAAAATCCAGTCAATACAACGCCCTGAGCAAGTCTATTTGAGCTATTTAAAACCACTGAAATGAACTGGCTCCCGTAACATGGAAAAGTTGAAAGATGAGAAACCCACCTCTCACCAACTTGACAGTGAGCACCACTAGCAGCAATAAACAGATCTTCAGCATCTCCTTCATCCCTAGATTTCCCATTGAAATGTCATCATAAGAATGGCAAAAAATCCCAAACTAGCATGATCCAAGTTTCCTGATTTTATATCTGTCCCTGCCGACTCTCCACTATGCCAGTGGATAATGATTTCTGATGAGATCTACAAAGCTTATGGAGGGAGGGTGCTGGGGTTGAGGGGGAGGAAATCAAGCCTTGTTAGTAAATCAGTAACCACACATTTAATGAATACATAAAGCAAGCTGTCAGACTGGCATAAATTGTGCCTGCCACTGTCATAGAAGTTCCTGCAGGATAAGCTGTTTATCCCTGGCATCAGGAGGACTCCAGGCCAAGGTATCTCATGACTACACCTCTTCAGAAGATGATTAGCTAACGAGTAATGTCTACTCATGTCTTTACCTTGGTCATTATTGTTGTTTGGATTTACAGCTCAGGGCCATTCTAGTCACTCACTTTTATTGTTGGTTAAGAAAGAATACAGAAGAACTTGTAATGTTTATTCAGTGTATTCATGACTGAAAATTATTTGAAAGGAACTTATTCATACGAGCTTTGGTGAAAGAAGTGTCACTTGGCAAGTAAATGCTTCAGTTGTACCTTCAGCTTGTGCAGATTGGGCTGAATACAGCTGAGCTGATCTAAACTAGCAATGCATCTGACCTTTTATCTTCAGCAAATCACAATGCAACCAAGTTCCCATTAGACAGTAGCAACGCTCTCCTTGTTGGATAAGAGAAATCATCAGGTAATGTATATTTAAAGAACAATGTCGCAAAAAAATCCCAAATTACCTCCCCTGATTAGTACAGACAAACTTCTTTTAGAGAGTCCAATAAAAGAAACAGTTCTGCTGAAGGACTGTGCCTTAAACTGGTAAAAGATTTCTCACTGAGCTGAACAGTCAAAGGTCACTTTATAACTGGAATTTTTCTGATTGACCCTTCCTGTTATCCTGGTTTTGATGTCAGCTACAGCGCACAAAGACAAGTGATAATTTTAATACTGCTTTAAAACTGCAGCTTGGTATGCCTTTCAGTCAACTGCATATTCTTTCAATGAATTTCAGGAGAAAAAAAAAAAAGCTGACTATGGTGCAGTCATTGATTATTTTAAATTGAGAATAGTTATCATAAGGAAAAACAAAAGTCTTTTCATTGTCGAGGAAAAACCGTGAATGTCATGGTGCATTAGAAATCCAATATACCATAAGATTGGCCATCAACACCATCCCAACCCCCAGTTAATAGAGCATCTTGCCACTTCTTCTCTAGCTACATTTTAGGAGAAGCAAGAAATTTTGCCTGCTGTAAGTGATGCAGCTGAATTTCAGAAGCTCTGTACAGTCTTCTGATCATTCAAGATTGCACACCCACTAGTATTTTCCAAGGTATAAGCAATAATTTCATATTCTTCCCTCCATGAGTAAAAGTAGGAAAATAAATAATCAAGTTGCTTTTGAGTTACAGCTGAGTAGTGAATACAGTGTAATACTGCACTGCTCTCTTCATCATTCATTCATTCAGCCACTACAGGATTTCTCAGTGCTGTGAAGAACCACAGAAGCCAATCGTCTTCCATTTAAAAGTCAGAAATAACAGCAGCATCCCGGATTATGAACTAGGATTCATAATCTCTCTGAAACTTACTTCACAACAAGTTGCTCTAGTCATTTATTCTTTAAATCTTTTATTAACTTCTATGACAGGCTTTTTTGGCTGGGGAAAGGAGTTAGTTGGGCTAGAGAACTCACAAGAAAATCTTAAGATCGGGTGTTTAAATGTCACTGTTGTCACGTACCTAAAAAAAGTGTTCTGTCAAGAACATCCAAGGATAAAAATCTGGTCCTACAGAAGTTAGTGGAAGAAGCTTAGCCCTTGATTTCAATATGTCTAGGAATTCACCCAAAATCTCTGGATAGGTCTGGCACATTCAACATCAACTGATTTGTTGCTGAGAAAAGGGTGTGAAATACTTGATCACCACAGATGCACGCTGTGAGGAGTGTGACTTCTCGCAGGACTCCCCCTGCCTGCGTCAGGTCATATGGAAAGGGATGTCTCCAAGCAAAGGTCAAGCAGATTTTCACAGGAATAAACAGTGATAGTTTAAAATAGTCCTCCGAGACACTAGTCTGCTTTTAAGAACGGTACTTAACTGAAGTTTCATTACAGTGAATTATGGTTTGCAGGCACCTTGTCATTTAATAATGCAGATAAAATGCTTTAGGTGAAAATGCAGTAGATTCTCTCACCAGATTTTTGTATGCAGGATATTGAACCTAGACATGCTGAACAGGCAGAGGCGCTGAAGAAATGATTACTTGAGATATCATTACCAGAGTATATTGATGAAGTGGAAAATAGAGCATGAGGAGGAGATGCATGGGAGGAATAATTACCATTTACGGTGTCTGACTTTAATGCTACACTATAGTAATATGAATAAATCCACATCTTAAGTGCTAAGGTAGTTACAGTGAAGAGGCTCTCCTGAAACCACTGTGCACATACCCAACACACACACGGCTGCAAGGACCTACCTACGCCTAATTGAATCCACTGATCACCATATGATTGCAGCACCTCCGCTATGCTAACCCATACAGCTTAAAGATGATTATACACTGGAACAATATTCATTATGGACAAGTATCATCATCGGCTCACTTCGCTAAGACATTGGGCTAAACATGTGTATGTGACACCCCAAAACAAATCCTTACCCAGCATAATCCACAAGCAAGTGAAAAACTTCTACTGGAAACAACGGGTACCCCAATTTCTAACTAAAGTTGACCTTTGATGTACATCTTTGTCTGTTACACGCACAGTTGGGCATGCATTTAATTCTCACTCTGTTTACACCCAGAAAATCATCTCTTCATATACACAGTAGCTGTAGATCTGTGCTTTCGCATCTGCTGCGTCTATGTATTTGCTCAAATTTTAGTGAAATACTCATGAAATTAGGAGAATGCTTCAATATTCAGAGACTAAAAAATTACTTTTACCTTCCCATTGCTCCAGGTTGTGAACTATACCATTCTTCAACCAGTGGAACAAAAGATGTTGCCACATAGTGTGTTTAGCCACTCAGAACCTGGATCTTCCTCCATCCCGGCAGCAACCATTAGAAATCTTACAACTGTTTGCCTATTTACTCAGGAAAGCTTTGACTTAGAAGAATTGCAGTGGTGTTTCATAGGCTCCCATCCTGGAGGACCTGAAGTGTGGGTCTTAGTGACCGTTCAAAGCAAAACGACACTTCATTCTGGAAATGCATTTTAAAGAATGCAATGAAGCGGTGTATTTGATCAGTGGCTTGAAACAGCCAATTGTTTTAAAATATGATATTAAATAAACATACACGTGTTTTAGTTAAATAAAGCCTGCAACCCAGGCAGCATTCACCAAAGAACGGAAGAAAAACACAGTGTCTAATAACTCTCTTGTCATTACACTCGCTGAAGACCCAGTCCAGAGTGCAGAAGAAAAACGAAGCCATGAGAAAACCTCTCTTTTTTGTTCTCCATCTCCTGATTTTGAAGGTTCTGGGGTGGAGAAGCACCCTACGCAATCCAGCTGGGGGCTGATCATCTCTCTCATCATCACAGGGATGTACGCAGCTGTGTAGGTGTCAGACTGATGAAAACATAGTACTTTAATCAAGCTCTGCATTGGCAGCCTGAACTCTTGATAGCCACACTTTTTCCTTTTTATTTTATTCCTTTTAAAATGAAATGTTATCATTTGATTCAAAACAAACAGCTAAGACAAACCAAGAGAGAATTTCTTGGGGGTAGCTAGTTTGAGCTTAAAAAGCAAGACAGCCATCTAATTCTGTAGTCTCCTATCCTAAGCATTGTTTAAAAAACCTTATGGTTTTGTTCATTTCAAAAAAGAAAAACACTGAAGATATTTCCTATAAAATTAGTTCAGTGTAACCATTTGCCACTGTCAGATTTTCAGAAGGGTTTTTGTTATCACTGTTGTTAAACCACTGGATGAGCAGGGGCTGAAGGCAAGGGTTAGGACTGGGTTTGGTATGTGCAGTAAAGACAGAGCATTCTTAAACTAAGGGTTTAGCTAGAAAACCACATTTATACTCTTACTTAAAATGCTACGAATCCCAAACAACACAGTAGCAGTTGTAAAGTAGAGTTACCAAGGTAAAAAAAAAATATCCTTTTTCATGTATTCATGTCACCACATGAATACACTGTAGTATAAACATTCACATCTGAGGTAGTCACTCTAAGTTCCCTTTAAAGTCGGGGGGCGGGGGGGAGATGACAGCAGCTCATCTACCCCTAAAGTAACTCTCACAATATGGAAAATGAATTATTCCTTTAAGGCCTTGAAGCGTCTCAAGTTCTTTTGTCTGTAAATGGGGCCTAAGAGGATTAGCTCAGATTTAGATACCTCCCTTGAACATACCCTTTGTTAGGGGACAGGAACCCTATCCAAACCATCCTTCTGTTATGCATTGGGCTCTGCTGGACCTCCCCATGTTATCCCATGAGTTGCTGCAAAATGAATGCAAATCCTAATAAACAGAACCAACAGCTCTGCATCTCTGCTAGGCTGTTTAATTGAAATACTGGATCCCGAGGATTTCATCCTATCCCCTGTTACAGAAATATTAAATCAGGAGTAATTCCTGGGGTTGCAAACAACGCGTTAAAGAAAGAAAGGGGGAAAACAATATTCAGCCTGCAAAGAAAAAACACTGAGCTAAACCATTATGTCATCTGGACTTGATTTTTCTGGCTATTGGCTTGAGGGGAAGAGGAGCCTTTTCAAGCTGTTCTCAACAACAAGAAAACCTCCCTACATTTTGCTCAGGTACTTTGGGAGGCATAGATGCTTGGCCCTTAAGGGTAGTCCCCACAACCTTGTTTTGTTTCAGTCATTGCCGCACAGGTTCTCCACCCGCAGTACACTGTGGCCTGAAGGGGAGAACCGGTCCATTCCTTCCCAGCATACAGAAGACCCTTCATTGGTCACCACTGAGGTGGTGATCTACTTAACCTGTGAATTTCTGGTTTGGGACAAATTATGCAGGGATACAATAACATAGAGAAGCAGAAGTTGGAAAAAGGTTCTCATCACTAAAAAGAGAAAGAAATTTTAAGAACTGTGGGGTTTGCGTCAGTGAGAGACTGCAGTAGCTGCCAAATATTTCCAGAGCAGGAAACAAATATTTCCTATTAATTTTCTTTGCCTAATACCTAACGCAGAAAGACAACCAGGTATCCTGAGTGCCAATGGGGTGTCTCAAAAATACCCTACCTTATTTATAATAGACGCAGAAATGAGAAAGCTATTGAACCTCCCCTGATCTCTACCTCCCTGTTGCTGCAACCCTCCTCTCTCCCTCCCTAGACTATGCAGTCAAAATACCCCCACACAGAAAAACACACAAAAAACCCAGCCAAAGACGGTGGCCATGTGCCAGGCATGTGACCTACTGCATAAATGCATGCTTTTAAAATCATAGAATCATAGAATGCTTGGGGTTGGAAGGGACCCCAAGAGGTCATCTAGTCCAACCCCACCGCAGTGAGCAGGGGCACTGCTAACTAGATCAGGTTGCTCAGAGACCTGTCCAACCTGGTCTTGAATGTTTCCAGGGATGGGGCCTCCACTACCTCTCTGGGCAACCCCTTCCATTGTAAAGAATTTCTTCCTTATATCCAGTCTAAACCTACCCTGCTTTACCCCTGGTTTTGGGGAGAAAGAGAAGGCTATGATTTATTTATTTATTTATTTTATTGGGTTGAGCCTTTAAGTTTAGCACCATAACGCAAGCAGTAGCTTAGACTATCATGCTTTCTCTGCAATATTCTCAATATACATGAACCTGGCGGCCTCATTGCCCAGGCTATTTTTCACTGCAATGCATGGTATCTGAGCACAAGTCACCAAAGGCAAACAGCCACCCTGCAAAGACTGAAGTCCAGGGATGCAACCTCTGCTTGAGGATGCTCCAGCAGTCTCCAGCTAGGAAAGTGAAGTCCACCCACCTCAGGGAAAGAAGTACTCCTAACATTTATTTTAAAAATCGATGGCCTTTTATGAGGAACTCCCAGGAGTCCTCAAGAGTTCATTCCAATCGAGTACCACTGTGGTGAGAATTTGTAAAACCTGTCTCAGTAAAGCATGTGCCCCAATACCACTTCCCCATAGGGAGGAATCTTTACAACTTTTTTCCCCTAAGGACAATATTATAGCAGCATTTTTCGTGTTTCAAAAGGAAACTACTAGTGACTTTGATTCATAACACATTTAATGTGTATGGCACTAGAGAGGCCAATTTCTCCTGATTCATTTTTGCTATAAATTTAAGAGGCCAATTTCTCCAAAGTGTTTGGGGTTTTCTTTGGCAGAATTTGAAGAAAGTGAGGGTTTAATAGATTTTGCTATTTCTCAAGCGCACCACTGAAAAATTAAGACCTGTTCCCTGTGAGAATGACTGAAATATTAATAACAGCATAGGATTTATATTTCAGCAATTTTGTAGCTTTGTGATAACTACCACAGGAGTTTCTCAATAACTCATTAAACTTAAGCCAACCTGTCATGCTGTTTTCTTCTTTTAGTCTGACTGATATGTCCCCGCTTTTTTTATTGCTCTTTATTTTGTACCATTTAAGAGGAGTTTCTGCAGAACCACTGAAACACAGACAGCATGCTTACCATGCATACTTAGAAAACTTCTAGATGCTTTGTGTCCATTGCATTCCCCCCCCTCCACAAACCTATGTAGCCAGTTGGTATGGGCAGTGCTACCCTAGGATCCACCTGCCAACCTTATTTCTGTATTAAAGTGGGATTACTTTTTTTTCTTCTCCATAATTACTATTTCCTGCCAGTATTCTTCAACCCTCCAGTAATTTCTAATAACTTTAAAAAATGTTCTAATAACTTTAAAAAAAAAAAAACAAAACTTGAAGCACATAAAACATCCTTACCTTCTATTACTTGTGGTCGTCATTACATTGCTCCTTTACACAGCTGGAGCCAGCACGCTGGGCACCTGGATGCTTTAAGAGAGTGGAGGGTACGCTCCCATTTTCCTTCATCACATGCAGTGAATTCACATGGCAGAGTACTGAGAAAAAACAGTAAACTGCTCACCTAAGATCTTATGGATCTGCTGATAGGAAGAAGGTTTTTAAAGTTTATAACCTTTGCATGTTTGGGCTCTATTTTCAGCAGCCAGATTGGGGTGAAATAGCTGTCAGTAAATGCAACAGTGGAGATGGGAAAAAAAAAAAAAAAAAAAAAGACTAAAAGCAATTAGCAGAACTGTGAAATAGCAGAAGCCCTGCTAGGGACTTGGCATATTTACAAAGAGAAGTAGGATGCAGGGATAGCTGCCGGTATAGTTTCTTCACATCACTTTCCTTCCAAATTTGATTTCATACGTGCAAGGAGTGATGCCCCAACTCAGGACCTGGCTGCTATTTACTGCTCCAGAGCATAGGAAGGAGCACCAGGACTCTGGCCCGGCCTGCTGGATCAGCATGCCCAGGTGGCAGAGCCCAAGGTCTAAAACTACCCATAAACATGCTAGGGGCTTGCATACTGACACAAAGGCTAAAATGCAGTAAAGAAAAGCAGCCAAGAGTGGTTTAATCCATTTCTCCAGGTATGACTGGGCCATTTTTTTTAGTTGCTTTTTTGTTTGTTTGTTGGGTTTTTTTTTTAACGTTCTAGTCTGACCTGTAATTTATAGGGGCACTAAATATTACGATCAGAGAACACAGCCCCACCTTCCTTATTATTTTTCCCCCAGGCAAATACTTTTTCCTCCCCCTCTTCAAAAGGTAAACTACCACTCAGCTTGCTCCTCAGCCTTTCAAAGACAGCCCGTAACTAGGGAAGAATGCATAAGAGCCCTTATGTCCTCACCTGGGGATTCCTCTACAAACCAACAGAAACCTCTTGCGTTAATAAAGGCCACCTTTCAAGGCTTCAGCAGCTCCGGAATCAACACAGCAGAATCAAGTAGAATTATTTTTCATTAGTTTTACTGCAAGCCCAGTTCCCTCATGCTCAGACAACCTAAGCATACGTACAGCTGGCAAAGCTGAGTAGAAAGCTTGTCTCCATGGGTTAAACTTAGGTCTTACCTATTCAAGCATTTGTATTGCTTTTTTGTGTAGTTGTTATTTAAGGCTGTGCTAAGGTGCTACAGTTTTCCCTAAAAGCAGAAAGGGCTGGAATTTAGCCTTGTACTTATATAGGGTGAGAAAAATCTCTGCTTTGGGGTCTATGACGCTAAAACTGTTTTACATCCAACTAGTACAGCACATTATTTCTTCAGATCATACCTACAGATAAGAACCAACAAGGTTAATTTCTTGAACAAATGCATTTCTTGCTGTTACTTGGAAAGAACAACTTTCACTTTGTGAAACAAAACTGTGAGTAAATATAACAAAGTCTATATGGAAAATAAAAACCAAATTTCACATCCTTCTAAATAGGAACATTACTAAATTATTTCATGTTGAGACTCAGAAATGAGTAATGAACCCAGCAGAGCAGGCTCACATTACAAGACAGACGGGAAATCCTTTAATCCCTATGATTAACTTGTAATTGGTTTAGAGGAAAGTCAGTGAACATAACCTAAACTTTGACACGACATGAAGAAACCACCACTAGTATCCAAGGCTCATATCATTGCAGTACTGAAGGAAATGAACTCTCTTCAGTACATTTGATTAATATTAAGAGATACTCTCTTACTAAATGTCACACTGAGACCAATACTTCTAGTAAGATTATGCTATTTCCTTCAGTCTGAAAAACAAATACATTTGCTCAGTAAAAAGTCCAGTTTAAGGTACAGATATGGTTATCCCTCTTCAAAGATTTTTCCTTCTTCAAGACATGATTTAGCTACATGCTAGGGAAGGATAACTCCACAAAAGCTTCATGAAAGCATCCCATACAGCCATTTCCAGGCAGGACACTGGATGAGGCTGACCTCTGGTCTGAAGCAAGTCCAACAGTTACCCCACCATAAATATGAAGGATTCCAAAAAATCTAGACTAAATGCTTCAGGGGTAGTTTAAGTCACAAGCTGTTTTCAGAGGCTGAGACTTCAAGCACATCTCAGCAAAGCAACTGGTTTTAAGAGAGTTCACTTCTGTAAAAAGGCAATAAATGCCAAAGCCATCTGAAATGAACTCCAGCTTACTAAAGGCATAATGTCAGCAGAAGAACACATTTGCATGAGATAATGATTTCCTACTAATAGAAGAATGGGGAGATAAGGCAGAACACTTATCAAACCAAACATCAATGCAAAACAGACTTTCTCTTTACATTTGGATACGTTCCAGATAAATCTGTTTCCCTTCCAGCCCGAGGTAGCATTTGATGACTCTACTGCTCTGGATATCAAAATTCCAAAGGGATCCAGTGTGTTAAAGTAGCATTTTCCACTTTTTTTTTTTTAAAAATGCAAGATGGAACTCTCAGCAAAGTTGTATTAACTTATGTAAAAGTGAGCTAGTTGCATCACTACGTCACCTCTGTGTAAACAGTTTCCTTGCAGTTTTGGAGTGACCCTCATCTGTTGAGCTTAAGTGGTGAGGAACAACCTGGAGCTACACTCATTAAATTGCTTTGTACCTACACAGTAGCAAGCACAAACGAGCCCTGGTTTGACACCATACAGCTCAGCAACACATAACTAAGTTTAAACAAATAATAAAAGTAAATGTGACATATTTTGAAGCAGAAAGCAGAAGCCTTTTCTCTGATCTCATGCTTTTCTGGGCCACATTCTACAAGGACCATATAAACAAATGCAACCCCCCTGTCCACAATGTACAGAAGACATGCAAGCAATACAGAAGGCAGGACCAAGGTTTGGAAGACCACACATCACACTCATGAGATTAGGCATATATGAACATAAAATTTGTTCTAATTATGCATATGAGCGCAGAATCTGAATTCCCTTCAGTTTTTAGGCTTTGCCTCTATATCCACTTCAGGTGGGAGCATTACAAATTGATCCAATGCTTTTGGGCTCTGCACTGTACTTAGTGTAAACCCTTTCCCTGAGGAACTGAAAGTTGACAGGAATAGTTAGAGAGTGCTGCATTATCCAGAGCTAATTTAAAACACAGCCCTTGCTGCTCAATATTAAATCATTCTCAGATACTTCGCATCTCCAAGCCTTACTTGAGGTTAGACTTGTTCAAGTGAAAACAATGTAACTCACTAAAGAAGTGAACCATATCTTTTGATGAAGTATTTTTTTTACTGAGCTCTGACTAATACATAAAATTTTCCATAAAGCTGTACAGGGGAATGAAAAGGGAAGCAAAAATGAAGAAATTTGGGTACCTTTCTAGGTAAATCTATGACTGAGCAAAGTCTATGGAGTAATATTCACTTTATTTGGCATTTAATCATTTGTGAAATCATGAGTCTTTTTGGAAAGACATTTAAATATTCTTTAGATTCACGGGGAACATATATGCAACCATTGTTTCTGGAGATCCCCTCATAATAATTAAAAGAGCCAGTTGTTTCTAAATACTGTCCAGCAGATCCTTAAACTATTTTTCCTATTCAATAACTGTCATCTGCAAGCTACGTTCTGGTGTTTCTTCATATCAAATTCTGAGGTATATAAATGCTTTATTCTTCTTGAGTTACTTTGTAATTCATGTTTTATGATGTTTTCCTGTCACTTGGTATTTTATACTTGTCCTGGTTTTGGCCGGGATAGAGTTGGTTTTCTTCATAGTGGCTTGAATAGCGCTGTGTGTGGATTTAGCACTAGAAGAATGTTGATAACACACTGATGTTTTAGTTGTTGCTAAGTAGCGCTAAGACCAGTCAAGGACTTCTCAGCTCTGCCAGGTGCACAAGAAGCTGGGAGGGGGCACAGCCAGGACAGCTGATCCCAACTGGCCAAAGGGATATCCCACACCATATGACATCATGCTCAGCATATAAGCGGGGGGAAGATGGGGGAAGAAGGAAGGGGGGGAGGACGTTCAGAGTTATGGCGTTTGTCTTCCCAAGTCACCGTTATGCGTGATGGAGCCCTGCTTTCCTAGGAAAGACTGAGCACCTGCCTGCCCATGGGAAGGAGTGGATGAATTCCTTGCTTTGCTTGTGGGCACGGCTTTTGCTTTTTTTTTTTTTTTTTTTTTTTT
>NW_009259588.1:7415111-7448501 GCF_000687185.1 Egretta garzetta
GGAGGGAGTGAACAAGCAGCTCCATGGTGCTTAGTTGCCAGCTGGGGTTAAAACACAACAGTATTTCACAGATAAAAAGTAGGCAGAGACAGAAGCCATTGTTTGGGTTTTGGGGTAGTTTCTTTTGTGTGTGTGTGGAATTATATTAAATACTACAGAGAACTTTACTCATTTACTCACTCTGCCTAGTCACGGGTGCCAGATTTTCCCTCCCTCTTGTCAAACAAGAGGCTGAGAAATACCTGCTCTGAGACAGCTCTCAATCAGGGCAGGAACAATCCGTGGAGAGGCTCCATGCAGAAATCTCCGCATTGGAAACACACTTACACCACATCACTTGACAGCTTGCTTCCAGACTGTCAAGGAGGACGTATTTTCCCAGCTGTCAAGGACTTCAAATCCCAGGGATACATAATCCTGTTTTAAACACTGGGGTATGTGGGAAATTGTAGCATTTTTAAGTCTTCAAAATTGGAGAAATTAAAGAAACCTAGTCTCCATTCTAGTAGTTATTGTTTAGTATTACCAGATTTCACTTCCCAGTCCCACCTAATGGACAGATGCAAGCATGGATTTATTAGTCTGTTCAGACCTGAAAATGAAACTTAAGATCTCCCAGCAACTTCCTCCATGTGTAGCATACAAGAATTGTGTGGGTGAAGAAAGCTCCTTAGAAATATATAAAGAACGGGTAGAATATGCACTGGTACATTGGACCAGACAAACAGCAGCAATGTATTCTGTTTGAGATGGTCACGCTTCAAGACTGGCACGATTTAAAACAAAAAGCATCTTAGAACTAGAACGGTATTATTTTCAAATGCCATTACTATGAAAACCTAAGTGCAAAGGAAACATTGTTTTTCTTTTCACTATTTAAAAAAATGTTCCTGTCTTCACTGTACACAACTCAAGAGGACATGACATGATGGCTGTGATATTTCTTTGCAGTGGCAACAAACAAACAAGGGAACTAAGCCAGTATGTTGACTGTCTTGCTTGTAACCCAGCTTATTGCTCAATAGGCACCTCAAACCAAGAGAAAGCACAATACCCACCTCTGCTCATGGTAAGTAATGGATAAAATAGAAGTCTGTGCTGGTTTGAAGCTCAGAAAATATTGCTATTGCTATTCCTCTACTGTTTCAGACAAAGCTGTCTTCAATGATGCTAGGCAACCGTCAGCCTTACGTGACATTCTTGGGAGTAGACTACTTTCTCCAGTGTTTAGCTGAAACCCCATTAATCTTCAGCTCTATGCAGAATACACATCTTTTCTCATTCCCAGGTCATAAATTAACTGTGAGCAAAGTTTTGATCTACAAGAGCAAAGACAATAACGTAACACATGAAACAAGATGTTTGATCCTTTGAATTTTTAGGGGTTAGCCACTAAATTGTACATTATTGCTTTCATTGCACTGATGCAATGAAATTGCACAATGACTACGAATGAAATTCATTGCAAAGACGATGCATTAACTCTGTTCTACTGTATGAGTACGTAACTGTTTCCTTCCGTGAAACTTCAACTCCTCTTTATGTTCTAGCTGTTACCACCAATATGAGATAGAGCTGTACAATAAATATTAAACAGTTTGGTATAAATTTTGACTGTATTTGTCACAAATAATCTATTCGTGTTGTATAGCTATCTGCATTAATACTCTTGGAGAAATTTCTGACAGAGTGATGAATCAAGCACTGGCTAGTTGAGTAGGTATGGTGTATGTTTTGCTAGTCTTAGCAACATGCTAGCTGATTTCTTCTGCCACATCTTGGTTTGGTTTTGAACTTCAACTTAGAAAATATGTTACAGGCGTTTTGCAAATGTACAATTTGGAATTAGTTCAACTATAAGGAGACAAAGCCTGGATTTCTAGATTTTCCAAATAAATTATTTGGCTTTGGACATACAAATCTTTTACTGAGCAACATACATGCACATATTAATTTTTATCTTCTACTCTTCTAGCTTTTATTTTAACAACACAAGGCAGAAAGAAAGATGGGTATCAGTAAATTTTGGTATAAGAGAGGTCAACTTCAGAATGATACCTGCAACTAATGTTTCAAAATACCGAAACTACAATTTACAGTGACACTCTTAAGCTAGATTCCAGTGATTAAAGATACATCTATTTTGGATAGTACTGCAGAAATGAAGGAATTCAAGACTCATTGTCATAACAGTTCAACCTCACACACATCCATTGAATAAAAAGAATAAAAATCCCCTACTTGTATGACAAACATTTGTGCTCTCAGCTTTAGTATGACCAGAGCAGATTTATTGATAGCAATCTTAAGAAATCATCTAAATGACAAGAATTCTCTGCAATAGATTCTGAAGTACTTTTCATCTTAGTGCAATTTCACATCTATCAGATTTTAGTATGGAACTACAGCTGTGTCACTGCATCTTTTCTGTAGATACATATCTTATTTTCCAGAGTAATTACGCACTCGTCTTAAGAATGCTTTAAAAAAAAAGCCTACATTCAGACCTCCCAGTGCCATCAGCAATGGATTACAGTAACTGAAGTCAATGAGTTATTTAATGAAATACGCATTAAAAGGAAAATGTGCCCACCTTAGCGCCGTACTAAAATCAGGTAGCAAAACTGCATCTCTTTCCATTGCTTTTGATGTGTAATTATTTGCTTTTCTTCATATGCAAGTATTTTACAATTATAGACTAGAGACCATCAGAAACTTCAGATTAAATGATTCTGCCATTGGATCACATAGCAAAGATACAGCACTGTTAAAATTGGATAGTTCAAGTGCCCCAGCTACATTTTCTGGAAGAAGGGGAAGTGACTGACATTTTCAAAACAGGCAAGAATGCTTCAAATGGATTTCTCATTGTAGGAAAAAAAATTTCTTAAGTATTACAATAGCCATAGAAAAGAAGAATCGCTGTCTTCTGATCAGCTCCATTTGAAAGAAACCAAAAAAACCCCAAACACCCTCAAACCCACACCACCAAACCATCTCTGGTGAAGGCTTTAGTTAAAGCAACATAAGCCATGTCATTAGCAGCAAAAGGAGCAACTTTCACCCTTTCAATTGATAAATTCAGACTATGTCTTAAGTCAATGAATTTTCCACCTTAATTAAATGCCTTCTTCATCTGTTTAAAAACATACTGATTCCTGTTGGAAAGTAGCTGACCCCAGAAACCACAGAGCAGTCTATAATCCCCTTTAGCGGACACAAAGGGCAGCATCAGCGCAGCAAGGGAGATTCTGCAAAACCAGGTAGCTTTACAGACCTCAGAGGAAAGAGGGGAGAAAAAGGGGATTCAAGAAGTCTTGGTTTTAATCCTAGTATAGCCACAAGCTTCTTAAGTCTTTTAGATAATAACAATAGGTAACTTTTTTTTTTTTTTTGGAGGCAGAGCTCATTTCCTATTATTTAGGCTTAACTGGAAGCAAAAACACAACCATGCTGCCATTTAGTTTAGCACCTACGACACAGTGGCAGGCAAATGACTCCTTGTAACTGCCAGCTGAAATTGTGGAGGCAGGATTCCAGACTGACACCATGTTGCAAGGTATATTATGACAAGATTATACATAGATGACCTTTGCAATCCTATTCTGTGCCTGCAGTTTTTAAATGCTAAGGCACAGAAGAGCGTATTCATATAAAATGCATAAATGCATATGCTATATTTAAAACCCCTGCTGTATTATGGAGCAAGTTATCATTTTTAAGGAGTTCTCTGAATCTGACTGAAGAAATTAAATGCCCTAAATGAGAATAATCTCCCAAGATATTCATGAGTGATTTTAACTCCCATGTATATATATTAAAAAAATTATTCCACAGTATCATTTGTCAACTGCCATGCAGAAAGCCAACTACTGTAAAAGAATTGCTTCAAATTTCATTCCTTTGACATTTTATAAAATTAAAGTATTTCTTCATCGCAGGAAGTTCCAGATTATTAATGAACAGTAGAATAGCTAGCAATAAAATAATAATTTGAGACAACTCTAATGGTTTCTCTAACTTGTCATAAAGAACACTGCAAAATGAGTACTATGCTAACGTTATTCCATCACCATAAATTGATTTTAAGTGGATACCATCCACACCAAAGTATTTTTAATAGTCAATGGTTCAGATTTATCTTACGAGGCAACTTTTTCTTATTTTTTTTTTCCTCCATATTTAGTTCATATTGACCTCTTAGGCTTGCAGAAGAGCGGCTGATGTTCAAAAATAACATCACAACGCATACAACTGCTGAAAAATTATGGTCTGAACATAAGTAGAAAGCTTGTCGCATTTCCATCATATTTCAAAGCAGTTTTACAAACATTGCAAAACTGCTATTATGCTAAAATGATTGTATGAAATATGTATGAGAGTACAGATAAAATGGGGTTAGGAGATATTAACAGCTAGACAAAATAAAACCAAATGCTGAAAGTTAAGTATGGGTACGGACTAAGTATATAAATAGAAAGATATGAATAAAATAAGAAGTGAGAGTAGACTCAGCTGCTACCTGAACTATACAAGACCTTTTATTTGGTTTTGAACTTAACTTTCTGGTGTGTTAGAACCGCACATGCAGGCGTGACACGGTTCTCCACTCCTGATGGTCCGACACTTGATTATAAGCATCTCTTCCCACCAAAGTCTTCCATCTGGCAGGTTCTTGCTGAACAAGCTAGTCAAACACTGTCATATTTGATCCCTTCAAAAAAAAGGGGGTGGTGCTGCCCACCTTTCACATACTACAGAAGTGGGAAGAGCATTGAGAGATTTGGGCTTACTACCCTTGTCAGTCTGAAGGATTTCAGCGAGCATCATAGCTCCTGCATATCAGGACACCATTCAACCCTGTGGACTTTTATTATAAATACTGAAACAGCCTTTGGTTTGTAATAATATAAACTGAACTACACAGCCTGTACATTTGCCATGATCCTGTAAGAAAGATGCCACACTTATTTTCTCTGTTTTATATTCCTGAGGGTCATTGCTGAGATGCTGAAGAACATAAAAACAACACCAGGTCAGAACAAAGAGCAATCTCGCCCAGTATCCTAGCTTTGACAGTGGTCAAAAATAGAGGCCTACGGGACAGCCTAAGAGTAAAAAAAGCAAGCAAGAAATGATCCTTTCCCAGACAATTCTTGAATTGTCTGGGCTTGAATACAAGAAGGCTCAGGGAAATGTTTTTGTGGTTATAGCCTTTGATAGATTTCTTTTGCCATGAAAATCTCCAGTCTTCCCTTGGAAACACATATATTTTTAGCATCAACATCCTGTGTTGAGGAATTTCACAGCTTAACAGCACAATCGGCAAAGAACCATCTCCCTTTGTTTGCTTTAAAGCCGTGCCACTTGAACTTCACTTGACTCCCCCTAGCCCTTGCACTGGAAGGGGCGCTGGACAGCTGAGCGCTACTTCCCCTTTCCAGCCAACTTCTTTTATATGCCGGTATCATACCTCCTCTCAGCTGTATCTTTTGCGGCTGAAGACTCCTAGCCTAAGTACCTCTGATCATCCTCACCACCCCTGTGCCCTTTCTATTCTACTATATTTCTTCTGATACAGGCCAGCTAGAACCAAAAAGAGCAGGTGTAACATGCACCAGTGGCACACCGGTGTTCTCAGCATAGAAACATAGAATCGTTTAGGTTGGAAAAGACCTTTAAGATCATCAAGCATCTACAAAACAATGGGAGATCTTGGCTACAGGAAGTCTTTAGGACTAGATTCAGGGAGGAGAGGAACAGTACAGTGCCAGAACCTGGCTTTGGAAAGCAGCTATGCTGGGGCAAAGTCAGTCTTCAATTTTGCAGACAGGCAACGTAAAGAAGGCAAGAATTTCCAGCCAACAAGCAACTATATCACTTTGTTATGAACAACCTTCAAATGATGAAGAGTCAAGAAAACATGGGTAAAGCAGAAAGGCAGGGTTTAAGCATTGTGATAGGAAGCCATGCATTACGGTTGCAAGGTCAAAACCAGCTAAGCTGAGAGTTCAAAGTAATAAAGAAAAGAAACATAAGAGGCCTCTCTGCTAGGCTTTTTCTATCCAACCTAAACCGATCACAAGGTTACTTTTTTGACAAAGCCAGACCGCTGTCTCAAAACATATTAACTGAGTAGTGCCACTTCAGGCTTGGGGTTGTAAGCTAAGATTCCCATCTAGCTCACAGAGGAACTGCAGCCAGATACAGAGATGAAGAACAACTGCTGAAAGTGATGGTATGCTTCCTAGAGTGAGAAAAATCAGTCCTGCCCAGAGGTACAATTGCTGCATAGGAGGGTGAATTTTACTGGACAGTATTAGGACCAGTAAAGCAAATATTTCCTTCCTTAGGAGAAGGGGACTGTACGATTTCAAGGCTGCAATGCCTTTAAAACTCAGTAAGAACCATTTATTGACAAAAGGCTGACACTGATAAAATATTAATATATATATACACACACACGCGCGCGCATTTTATTTTGCTTTGCCACTCCAGAAATGAAAAGGGGACAGATGCCAGGCACAGACTGACATCTCCCATGAGAAGGAGGGATGCTGAAGGAGATTGGAAACAAGCCAGAGCAAGCAACACCAAGTTGGCAGATGTTACGATGGAAGGAGGACAGGGGACATCAGCTGGAGCCAGGCAGGACTTGCCTCAGATTTCAGAGGTCAGAAGGGGAAGAGAAATCTCAGCCTAGCACAGCTAAATCTTGTTGGAAAACAAAACATCTAACAGAAAGGAGAAAGTTCCTCCCTCCTTACCTGAATTTCAAGGGACTCCTGCCAATAAAAGATTTGAAACTAACAGGCGTCACAGCTAGTTTATTGGCACACTATTTACTGGCTTTATTCCAAGATGCTCCGTGATGAAGCACAAAGATAAACTGAATTAAGTGTACCACTATTAACAGAGGAAAGCAGCACACTTTTATAAACTATTATCAAAACAGAAGGAGATGGAAGTGGTGGAACGCAGGACATTTTGTCTTTTTATCAAAAGGCTTTGATGAGTAGGTTTAAATGCAAGATTTTTTTAAACAGCAAACAAACTCACGGGTTCAGCACACCCTTGAAAGAGTGAATTCCACTTACATCTGCTTGCTTTTCAGGATGCTATTGAGCAGGTTTAAGAGAAAGAAGTGAACTGGGAAAACAACAGTATTGCTGTTTGGGTGACCAGAGTTGTTACTGTGATTTTGGCTAGACATTGACTATTCCTGACATCAACCATTTTCTCATTGCAAAATGAAGTTAGTAATCCCCCTGGGTGGGTTACTTGGGTCAGATAGGTATCTAGTCTTTTTAATGAATGGAACTAAGTGATAAATTTAGAGTGAAGGGAAAATAAAGTGTGAAATATTAATTAATTATCACTATATCAGGAAGCATATTCCATCTGGCTCTGCAGAGTACCTTGATTTTGTTTTTGGAATAAACCGATCAGTCTTCATTGTTTTAGTTTACCCACTTGGGAACCAGAGTCTCTGAGGCAGAGTTCTTTCCAATTACATATTAAACATTGAGAGCAAAATCAATTTTGCACGGTTACATAGCTGCTACACATATTTCCTTATAGTGCAAGAATTTCCTTCTCTCCTCTCTGGCCCCACAAAAGTCAAGAGTCAAGGCCCATCTCTGTGCCAAGCCAAACCTTCGGGCAGGAAAACTTACACTGCAGCAAAGAATTGTGTCGAATCAAGTTAACTTCTATTTCTGTTAGGAGCTTTGAACATGCACGAGTAAATGCTCTGCCATACCATCTTCTCTTCCTTATGCTGATCAAGCAGAATTCAAGTTGTTTAAGAGATGTAATCAATCAGATGACCTCAATTTTCACGACATGGTAGAAAAATACCGCCTCTTGCAAAACTGGGGGGGAAGAATGCTGCCAAGAAACATTTTAGCCACACTGTTGATCATTTTTCCTGAAGGTACCTTTATGGGTAAGATACATTCCCAGAAGGGAAAAATGAAAGAAAGGGATAGAGTGAAATTACCGTAGGGAAACTGACAGAAGTTACTCTAAAAATTCACTGATTTCAATGGTAAGAGATGGTCCGATATATAAATATAAATTCAGCTTACACTTAAAAAAACAAACAAAACTCAGCCAAACAACCCGATACCTACTTGTACAGTTTAAGACAAAAGACTCACTCAGTTCTGAACTTCCCATATCAGTTAGCAGGACTATTCTGCACTTGGCTGTATTGGAACAAAAACCAGAACAGCACAACCCTACGGAAGTGTTCTCACTCTCCTGAATTTTCCAAGACTTTTACTAACAAAGAACATCAGACATTTCCACTCTTGCACCCTTTCACTGCTCACACATACCAGTGTATGCACACTTGGCCTCCAGGCAGCGGTTATATCCCATTAAACCTCACAATTATCTTCAGGAGTGCCACATCCAAAATAAATTCATACCCAGAGTTGAACTCTGTGTGTAAAGACATGTGGCCAGCCCGTATTACCTACTTGAAATATAATTGCATTGGTTAATTGTGAAAAAAGGTGACAACTTCTATTTGAACTTAGCTAGTCAGGCAAAGTATTACAATCTCTCTTCAGCAACCACTGCCAAATAAGCTTCTGCCTGTGCCCTTGCCACGGTACCGTCACGTCTACTTGCAGCTGCCAGAGAGCCGCCCCGGCACTGCCAGCCCACTCAGTCCACCGCGATTGGAGAGGTTTAGTTAAGCAACCCCAACCCACAGCTCCCTCTTTGTACAGATAATTCTAGCTCTGAATAAACTGTCAGTCACATCAGGCAATTGTTCCCCTTTCTCAAGGAGAGGAAAATTAAGGGTTGCTGAATCTAGAGAGGTGAATAACATTAACTGATGCGTGTAAAGCACTCGAACGCTGAAAAACGTTGCAAAGGTGCTAACTATCGTTCCTGCTGGTGATGGCTTGTCAGTGCCCTGATGCCAAGCAGCTCCTTCTTCCCTTCCCAGTCCTGAGGCATTACAAAAAAAAAGTAATAAATCCCCAAACCCCACATCATCACACACACACACACTTTAGGCTAAAATTATTTTCACCTGTAAGCCAACATATCTTTACAGAGCTCAGACAGGCTGCGGTGGGATGTAATTCTTGACAATGCTCACACTCAGACAAGCAGCAGCTGACAGTTGTCTCCTCACCTCTAATTCCATGGGCCCAGTGATAAAATGAAACAGCTTTAGAAATGTCTCAGCAGTGAGTGTGCTTGTTCAGCAGCCATTCTGCTAAGGGTATCAAGCTGGATCAGCCACTGCGTGGAGGATTTATTTCATGAATGAAAAAAAATCCCCTTACAGCCTTTCTTCCCTGATATTAAAGATGTTAAAATGAGAATTAAGTCTAGAGCTGGATTTGCATTTGCAGTTTCCACTTGGGAGATTAGGTGCATTGAAACAGGCCATCCAGGAGGGAACAGCTTCCACTGACGTGGGCCTGACCCAGGCAACCCACTCCAGCTTTCCAATACCTCATTTTATGTCCCCAAGTGGCTACAACACCCCCTAACTGGGAAACTCAATTCTTTAAGAAAGCTTAGAAGCCTTGGATTAACAGTGAGAACAATTTATATATGGTATTATCTTATTATCCTTAAAGGCAGGCTAGTGCTAAATAGCTCTTAAAAAGAAATAGGGGAAATAGGAACATAGTATTTAAATGCTCATGAGATAAAACCACGTTTGTATTAGACGTGGTTGTGAATTTAGAAAGGAAAGATATCCTTGCAGTGTTTAGATTCTTGGATTTAGTTCTAAAATATATTGCTTTTATTACACAACTTCAAATTATATAGCACTTGGAGAGGTATCAGTTTCATTGTGGTTACCTAAAAACCATGTTATTAAGAAACATGCCTGTCACAAAAGTTCTATTATACAAAGTGACATCCGATTTTGGAAAAAATGCAGAAACTTGAATATTCACTCTTTCTAATAGAAATATTAATCTAAGGAACATCTGCACTGAGAACCAAACAGACAAGTTACTAGCTCTCCACACAGTGACTGGAGCAATTTTTTTTCCCCTGCCTCTTCAATTTCCTCCATAGCAGTTGCTTTCTTTTTTTCAGGATAGTTCAGCACTATCATTAAATTTATTTAGATTAATGCCAATTTGAGGGCATTGACACAAATGTTACATAAGCCAATAATTTCCATTTGTTCTACTATTTGCAATTTTTTCTAAATGGAACAGTTACATATATCTTGCTTGAACAAAGCTATTTCTAGACCAAACCCAAACACCAATCTTCAGGTTAGTCAAAACCCAGATAATGATTTTTTGGTTTTGATATTATGGGGTTTAGCATGGCTTGACTATGAAGATGTTTGAGCTGAGAAGATAGAAGCAGAAAAAGAAAAAAAAGCACCTAGATTAATTTATCTTTTATCACCTAGAGACGGGAGACTAAATTAAGTAAGAACGTGGCAACACAGAGTTTCATCCCCTTGAATAAGGGAAAGGGACTGTTTAATATTAATGTGAAGAGTAGGCAGGTAGGGAATGTAGTTAGCAACGGGACTGACAATTCTGACCAGGATATAGGCTGCCATCCATCAGGATAGAGCGCAGGATTTACATTACCTTGCTAATTCTATCATAATTTCATTGAAAAATTTCAATTGGAAATGTAGGATGTAAGTCTGCAGTCTACAGAGGTAACAAAACCAAATTCCAAGGTCATAATTATAACAGGGGTGCAAAAGCATAGGGATGTTCAGGAAGTAGAAGGTGATGGGGTAGCAATGTTTGTTAACCACCAAGATGGTATTAAATAGTAAAGAGTCATTATGTTAAAATGTAATTTTCTTAATGATAATTAGTGAAATTAGAAAAGGCAGGCTCAGGATTTGTTACAGACGCAGGTCAGAGTCAGAGAGGATCAGAGGTCTCTGTAACATCACTGGGGAGAGAAGTACTACTGCCTCCGGAGTAATAGGAGATACTTCCACAGGCCTTTGAATTTGCTAGCAGGAGTGGTAAGAGACAGGTGTTCCTGGTTAATATCATAGCTAATATTTTTCTTCATAATTTAGGGGGTTTAATACTGTCTTTTAAGAACATAACTGATTGATAGTTTGGAAAAGAAAAAGTATACTAGAAATTAAATAATTCAAGCTGTTCCTTCCTCCTTAAGTGATTTTCACCCTTCAGAGAGGCCAAAGAGTCAGATTGACACCACTTGCAAAAGGGAGGAGCGATAAGCAAGAGGAAGCTCCCTCCATGGCAGAGATCTCCTCTCAAGCATCACTCTTTCAGCTGGATTACAGGGTTCCTGCTAGGAGCCAGCCCTAATTCTTGGTGTCCCCATAGGGTTTTCCACAAAATTGTTTTTTTCTAAGCTTGACCTTACCATAGCAGCAGAAACATCTCCTGGGGCTGGTTGGTGATAATAAGGTGGGTATACCTACTAAGCCACAGTAAAACAGATTGTTCAACCAAGCAAAAGTTGCATGTCACTTGGTGTCCAGTGCATCTGCTGTCCTTCCTGAGTGGACAGAGCTAGGCTTAAACCTAGCTGTCAAGCGTAAAGGTACTTCAGCTTGTACATAATCTACAATTTTTCCACCAATTCATGAAGCTTAGTTTTGTCCTAATGATGCTTTCCAAGGTCCAGGCTACTCCTAACAAGCCTAGACACAAATAGAAATCTTCAAGTTTTGACCTCAGTATTAAATTATTTTTTCCCAGGTTATTAATACATACATTAACAAGACCAGTCTTTCCAGGGATCTCTGGGGCTGCCCTGTCCTACTCTTTTTTGGTTTCCCTGACTGATGCTCAGTGTCAGCCTGATTGTCCTGCAGGAGGCTGCAATAATTGCCTACGCTGTGCTCACCCAGTCCTGCCGAGTTCAATAGCTGGAGATCAGGACAGCCACAGAAGCTTAACAGAGTGACATTGAGAACAGCAAATATCTGAAAAAGGGCTTGTATAATAGTTTTAAGCCTATGAAGTACAGTAATTTAGCTAAAATATTTCTATAAATAAGGAGACAGACTATTATTTCTGAAAGAAGTGGAAGGAAAAGAAGAAAATGCCATTTTTGTAGCAGAAGGAAAAATTACAAGAGAGAAGGCACAGTGTGGCATGCCAAAGCCTTACCTGTTGCTGCTATGCCAGACTAAGAAGATGACACCAGATCCCCTGGCACTCAGATACACACTTCCCCCCCCAGTAACTGATACAGAGTAAGATGAAAGTAAAAGACACCAAAACCACTACTCACTAGTGGGGAAGTGCAGCCTTATGTTCAAAGCAGAGCTCTACTAGCAGCACAGATCTTTGCGGTATCTTTACCCCAAGTACACACAGCGCATTGCAACAGTACTAGTCTTGCAAAGAAGCTAGTGAAGCATTAAAAGCCAATGAGCTTGGGTAATCTAGGGCTCAATCCAGCTCGATATACTTTGGTTCTCTGCAGGGTGATGCTTGCTCAGGTATCTCTCCTCTGTATTGTATCGTGCTTACAGAGACAGGTTCATTTTCTTAGTCGTCACCTTTTAATTTTATTTTTTTTTATATTTCAGAAGTGCCACCTATTTAAAAGGATACATTCTATTTGAGTCCTTTGCAATAAGGTACAATTAGACATGTGAGACAATTAGCATCTGTAAAGTGGTTTTGAGACTACAGTTAGGTGGTGTATCAGCAAGGTGTTATACTACTGTCATTCCTCAACAGGTGGGCAAAAAGAGACTGAAACAAGCCTACATGACATGATTAAACTATTAATAAGGAAACCAGATGAACAGGCTAAATTTATCAATGAGACAGACAAGCTGGTTAAGTTCTGTTGTTCTCTGTGCTATTTACTATGGCTCCTGTAGAGAAGGAAGGACCAACACTTGTTTGTGGCATATGACAAAAGCAGCTAACCAACACACAAGCCAAAGGTGTAGAACATCTTGTTATCAAATAGTCATTTGATAACTGAGTCCACCAAGTCCAGTAGCAACATTATCAGGTGATGTTTTATAGACTCCTAAAGACTTCAGTGGTTGCTTCTTTGAATCCATATACAAGCTAGGATTCATTTGATCCCTAATTGCAGGTTTAGGGAGCCAACATAATACGCCTCTTACACTGTCACAGGCAGCGCCAGTTCCAACTGCATCCCAATAGCAGCACAGCCCTGCTTTTTCCAAATGATACTACAAATCTTGGGGTACAGTGAAAGCATGCCTTGAGTTCACTGGCACTGAAAGCTCAAACCATGTTTTCACTGATCTAGAACACCTCTATGACTTTCCTTTATGGATGAGCCCAAGCACTGCTGAGGCACTCACCATAGAGTCATTGTGTTCCTCCTTTCCCAAAAGGATCTTCAGCATCTTCCAAAATAGATTGCAATAAACACTGCTGAAGGACCATCAGAAGATGAAAATATGAATATGGATAACAAGTTTATGCATTAACTGAGATTGTTCACATAATTATTTGTGATTAACTCCTTGGCCAGAGTACAAATGTTTTTTGTGGGTGTACGCACTGTGCATCTTTGCCGGCATTGAACAGCTCTTACTGCAATAACATGTTGAGAAGGCTCCAGGGAGCTTCTCTATATACTGCTAATCACTGGAACTTTTAAAATCACTTCTGAGCTAACAAAAAAGTATAAATACTTATTTATATGTTATATGTACACATGTATGCAGGGTTACACGGTAAGTCCATAGATACATTTTAGGGTCAAGATAGTTTTTTCTACACCTTATGAAATTGTTTGTACTTTCTCCCTTCTCTGCAGTTCAGAGCAAACGAATCATTTTACCATTCTGAAAATGAAGTTGAAAACCACAGAGCTTGGCACTCACATTCTCCATCTCACAATTTGCGCTGCAAAAATTATCTGCTGCTCACTACATTCTTCAAGAGAAAGTTTGGGTCTAGATAGCAAAATGAAAGATAGAAAACGCCTTGGTTCCTCATTCTTCTGTTTGGAAATATACCTAGTCTCAGTGTTCTACGTCTCTAAGACCCAGGAAAGCCATTTGCACAGAAACCCATAATAAGATATGGGGAGTACATGACAACTGTAGAAATAAATGAGAACAAGATACGGGCCCATTAAGGAGCTGTTAAGCAGTTCCCACCCACTGTTATACAAGATACTAAAATCTGATGCCCAATAATCAGTTGGACCGTATGTGCTCAGACTCAAAATTTCTTCTTGCTATATTTTAAATGCAGCTATTTTTAAATTAGAAAAAAGGAACAGCTGGCAGATAGTTTTAATTGGGTGTCTTCCCTGAGGCTGTTTAATTTCCTTTCTTGAAGCTTTGTGAATAGCAAAAGCTCTTTCTTCTTTTTGTGACTGTATTAATCATTTGTCAGAATAAATAACTCTGCCACTGGACAAGTGTCAGAGCTTTGCAAGTTCCCTCTCTTCAGTGCCTGAAAGAGTAGAAGTCTTATCTTGTATAGAGGAGAACCTAAAGTCACTTGAAAGCATTCGTTTTGTATACAAAAGATTCCTTTCTGCCCCTTCCAAAATTTCCTAAAACAAGTGACAGACGTGGATAGAAACATAGATAAAACTCAAAGTGGCCGCCTGCATTTCGCATTTCGAAGTAGAAGAGCTAGGTTCACTGTTTGTGCTTAGGCCTCAAATCTTCCTGAAGAGGCTTAAACACTTTGCTCAACCTGTAATTCCCATCCAGCTGTTACACACACAAAACAAAACAGTGCTTTTTCCTACTATGCTATGCAAACAGTGCTAACCATTGTACAGCCACAAGTTGCAGGACAATCTTACACGGAAGCAAGTTCTTGAGCCCCCCAAATTCAGCTGGATGTGGTAACTCTGGCTGTTTACATGGACAGCTTTTCTTGAAGCATTTCAGTTTCTCCACTTTATTAAAAAAAAAAAAAAAAGCCGAAAATTAGAGACACTGATAATAAAGCATCAGGAATACTAAGAACTCAGGCAGCATTGAAGCACATTTTTCATACCTTTTAATGAAGCACTTATTTGCCAAGAAAACCTCAGTGGCTGTCTTAAACTTGTTTTCATCACAGACTAAATAGGAATAACCTCAAAGAGACAGGATAGCACCTTCTCTGTTACAGACCCAAGGAGTGTGTAGATAGACTCATCTTACATAGAAGTAACCTTTTTAACATCTCGTTACTTGGAGAATGTGAATGATCGGGGATACTGATGAAAAATGATTTTTACTTATACGGTAAACATGAGGAACCTCAGAACACAGAAAGTCAATTCTGCTCACATCGATCACAGATAAGAATTTGAACACTGTCAAGGAGCCAAGTAAAAACAGAGCGTTAGTTTTGCTAATCCAGACAGACTGAACCAGTGCATTCCTCTCCTTGAAGTTAACAAGGCATTTTGTAATTAAGGGCTACAGAACTAGATCTTCACTAATTTTCAAAAATGAAACTGCAGGAAGTAAAGAGTATTTTCATGTTATAAGAAAAACCACAAAGATTCAAAAAACCAACCTCCACTTGGGGTTGTTTTGCTTTTTTTTTTTTAATGCTACAACTCCACCATAAAGGGTACACATACATATACATTTCCCATTGGGTTGACGAAAACACATTGTTCTCTACATCATGCTTAAGGCTTAAGAAATCTTTCATTATAAACCTGAAGAAACCTTTTTCCATTACACAAATTGTTACTTGCTAATAGATCTAGGAGAGTAACTTTGAGTCTCACCAGTTTTGCAGTTTTAATAAGCGAGAAAAATAAGGCAGCTTTGTCTTGAAAAAGTTCAATGACTTTTTCAGGTAAAAAAAGAAGAAATACTTTGTCAGAAACTTTAGCTGGCCAGGACAGCAGTCAAGCACATGATTTAAGGAAAAGATTAAACTCATTAGAAACAGTGGAAAACAAATGAGACTATAGAATAAGAGAGGATAAGAAAACACTCCTAAGGAAATGATCTTAAGAATATTCATAAATGGGAGCTATTTCTTGCTCTGCAAAATACTTCCTCAATGGCCTCCAAGAAGTCACTCAAGACAATAAGGTTCAAAGTATCAAATAATCAGGATGTGAGTCAGAGACTTGGTTTTACTTCTTGCTCTGCCATTAACCCCCTGTGTCATCTTGGCAAGCCATGTTGCTCCTCTAGACCTTAATCACCTCACCACTGAAGGTAGGAGAGTGGTATTTTTATCATAAAATATTTAGAGAAAGAGTCAATCCTTTTCTTAAAGTGGGGATCTCTCCTATTAACTTCAGATAGAGGTTTCACTCATTCAAGAGCAGATTTTGTTTCAGTGTCCCTCTACAGTGGAAACAGTATCATTTGGCCACTATACAAGGTGAGAGAATACACTGATGGCAGTCTGTTGCATATAAATTCCTCAAGGAGAGGAAATAGGAGAGCTAAGGTGGGGATTACAGAGGTCATCTATTACAATTCAATCAATCAATTGGTTCTTGAATCATCAACTCATAAATGTAAAGCCATTTCAAAAAAAATAAAAAATGTCTGCTCCAGAATAAACATATACATGTTTTCAACTGAGAGGTAAAAAGCTCCACAAAAAGATTAAAAAAATTGAAAATATCCTGGTATATGTCTGAAAGTTTTTAAGGAGTGGGAGACTAAACTTTTTAGGATAGATGGTTGAGAAATATGAAGTTTTAGGCTTGATTACTCTTCAGTGAATCCTTGAGTAGTATCATGCATCTTAGGCTAACGTGATATGCTGTTGGTCCGGAATGCCTACCATGGCAAGCTGCGTAGGCTGTTCATCCATGCAACAACAAGTACAGGAGTAGACCTTGTTAGTTAAACTTTGAAAGCATGAAAAATCTTTAAATACAGATTAAAACCAAAAATAAGCCATTTCTGAGCAAGAAGGTTGACCTAAAACTCTATTGCAATATAGTGCCTGAAGTCCCTAGCTGGGCTAGTATGTTCTACATGCTTGGGACCACCTGCAGAAATGACTCAACATGAATGCTGTGGTGGAAAAGAAAGCCACTCACACATGCATACAACTCATGAACTCCAGATATGTACATTTACTTCTAAAATAAGCCAACAAGTTTGTATATTAGTGCAGTCCAGTGGGCTGCCCAGAAGCTGGATCTGGCAGGCAGCTTGATTCCATTCAGTCCACTGCCTTTGCCCCAGCATCAGACAACCATATCTGAGGAGGAAACACAGCCCAAATGGCCGAATGTCTCCTCTTATCTGAGCTAGCCTTGAGCACGTGCAGCTGAGCTGAAAATGCTCCTGTCCCTATGCTAGGAAAGGAATTTATTCCTCATCCCTCTCTTGCAGAAACCTGGATCTTGTCCCAAGCTGCAGTAGATGAGATGTCCATTCCTCTCCACATAGCCAGCAGGGTCTGCCCAGCTCTCTGTGTCAGACTGCAACAAGCCCTCTCAGCAGCTAATGCTGGAAAGGGAGAAGAAAAGGACCTAGTTGCTACTTCAGGGAGAGTGGAAACTGCCCATCCTGGGAAGGTGGGACCTGTGGTGTGGTCCTCCAACTGTAGCTACTAAAGTTTGAACATCTTCGGCAAATAATACAACCACAGCACATGCATGCAGGTAGTATTGAGCACAAAACCGTTTGCACTGTTCAAGCTATTAAGTTGAGTAAAATCTGTGCAAGCATGGCCTATCTTTCTTTCTCTACCCATTTTTAAGTCTTTCTACTATGCTACTGTTGAGTAAAACAGTAGCATGAGAGCATTCCCTCAGTGTTCTCTGAACCAAATGTAGTCTTCCCAGGTCTACTGAGAAATCATCAAAATGCTTGACATACACAGGTTCTCCCTCTCCCCAGCAGATGCATTATTTCCTTTATTTAAAAAAGTAATAATGTCTGTAAGAGAACAGTGTTAAGTTTACATACACGCAATAGAAATATTTCAACATTTTTTGCAGTATGGGGGATACTCTGCCCTAAGGATTGAACAATTTTACAGACAAAATGACAAAAGTTAATAATTCATTAAGAAAAGTTAAACCATTTATATTAGAGTAGATAAAGTGGTGATATTCCATGTCCAATGTTGCCAAAACAACTTTATAACAAAGTATTTGCATTTCCCAACTTGTGTTGTATGACAGGTTACCTTAACATCACGTTAAGGGGGTATTTCTCACCCTCTCCTTACAACTTCTTCACACCTTGATCAAAAAAATAAAAATATAAATTTAAAGTCTGGATACAGAAAGCAACAGCTGATCGAATTAAAAAAAAAAAAAAAAGGCAGCAAGTGTGGGCTTTGGTGTTCACACTGAAGAGAATAGTAAAGTTGAAAAACAGTGGAGAAGAGCACAGATGTACTGAGGCCATGACAGCAAAAATCTCACTTGCTGACCCAAGGCACTGCAGTACAATCACAAAAAGGTAGAAGGCACGTGAGCATATGTATCCTTTAGGACATGGCCCCAAGGAGGTCTCAAAGAAAGTCAGGGCCTGCTACCCACATCAGTAAATGCTGTAAAAGCACTGTAAGTTCAAAGTCAACCTGCCAGGTTACAGGCAGCATAGGTCTATTATGATTACAGCTGTTCCAGTCAGTGAGCAATTGTACTGTTTCATCCCAAACAAGCTAAAGCTAATGGTAATACCATTGGGATTCTTGCAGTGCCAGAGGGCATAGCTTCCATCATCATGATGGCCTGCATCTTATGTTTTCAAGGACATCATGGACTGTCTAGGAGAGAACATTCATAGTTTTAAAGAAAAAATTAAAATACAAACTGTCTGAGTCTAGATGAGCTTCACTTCTGCAAACACATGAACAGAACTATAAATTCCGTTGGTTAGAGTGGTGCTCTGAAAACCGTAACAGGCCATCTAAGCTAGCTAGAAAAACTCATGCCTAGATTGTGTACAATCAGTCTTAAAAATCAGTTCAACTGAAATGGTATTACAAAGAAGGAAGGGTGATGTAGGATCAGCAGTTTCCAAGTGAGTTTGTTGCCAGTTCATCAGAAAACAGAAAAAACTATTCCCTGAGCAACGTTAGCTTCAAGTCCTGACAAGTAAGAGCTTTCTGGGACTTAGAATGAAGTTGCTTTCGTTGACTGTCAATTGGATGAACCAAAAAAACCCAAACCAAATGAATCCCAGCATTCCTGAGATGAGATGGACACTTACTTGACAATACATGACATTTAGAAGTGATATCAGGAAGAACTATCATTACATATTGGGATGCCACATATAGAAGCAGAACGGGAGAGAAAATAGGTCCTGGAACAGCACTACACAAACTCTTGCTAATGACACAGTCGCATTTGATGCCACTCCAAATGACTAATTCCAATCTTCTATAAATAACTGAAGTTAGGGTAAGACAGGAACATCATCTTTGTCACTAACAATTGTCAGTGAAACAGTTGCCTGCTGCTTCTCTCTCAAACTGAAAGGACATGAAGGGAAGATGACTGCTTATAAGGAGAGATCTTTGATGTGATGTCTATGATAGTGGCTGGACTCGACAACCAAAAAAGTGTCCTCTCAAGCCTCTGTTAATGAAAGAAGTCAGACCAGGTCTGCTGAGCTCAGACTCAAGCCTTGCAGATATTCTTTGTGACAATTAAAAAACAAAAACCAAGCACAAAACCAAAACACCAAAAACCCAACAACAAAGTTCTCTAAAGAAAGAAAACCCAGACATAACCATTCAGATGACAGTATCAGTGCTCCCTGTCATATTATCTGTACCCCAAACATGCCTGTTAGTCTCAAACTGCTGTAGTTTCATCACATATTAGTCTCTGAAATATTATACTAAACCATAGTACTTCAGAAGTGTTTACATTGAGTAACAACCACAGCCTTAAGAGCACAAGAACATGCCAATCTTGAGTCATCAAGCCATCACAGAATCGCAGAAGGGTTGAGGTTAGAAGGGACCTCTGGAGGTCATCTGGTCCAACCCCTCTTTTCAAGCAGGGCCACCTAGAGCTGGTTGCATAGGACCTTGTCCAGTTGGGTTTTGAATATCTCCAAAGATGGAGACTCCACAACTTTCCTTGTCACCCTTACAGTGAAAAAGTATTCCTGATGTTCAGAGGGAACCTCCCCTGTTTCAGTTTGTGCCTGTTGCCTCTCCCCCTGTGTCTGGGCACCACTGAAAAGAGCCAGGCTTTATCTTCTTTAGGCCCTCTGTTCGGGTATTTACATATATTGATGAGATCCCCCCTGAGGCCTCTCTTCTCCAGGCTGAAGAGCCCCAGCTTTCTAAGCCTTTCCTCATAGGAGAGATGCTCCAGTCCCTTCATAATTTCCAAGGCCCTTTATTGTACTCTCTCCAATACGTCCATGTCTCCTCGTAGTCAGACACCACCACATCATGCCTTTAACACATTGCCCAGTAGGAAAACATCTGTAAAGCTAGAAACCAAGTATAATCCTAAAAGAAAGCTTGAGCAGGTGCTCCAGGATTTATCAGTAAGAAAATAAATACAAAATAAGGACAATTATACTTTTTTTTTTTTTTAAAAAAAGCTGTAGCAAACTGTTAGAAACTTCTTCTTTAGCCCTAAAGCCAGCTTTAGGGCTAAAGATACTCAGAAGAACTGCAGTTATTTGAAGGGAGCATAATAAAAGCACAGCAAACAACTACACTAATAAGGAACACTGAGACACTTTAAAGGCTTAAAAACCAGATGGAAATAATTGAAAACACGGAGGCAAAAACCACATAGCTCACCATTTATGTGAATGAAAAAACAGGTAAAGTGAGAAAGGTAAAGAGGTAAAATAACTTACAACTAGTGAGGATCCTCTAAGTACACCAGGAACAAGAGGAAGACCATTATCTCTGTTAATTAACAGGCCCATTAATCAAGGGGGAAGGAGAGCCACACAGACTGAAGTATTCAAAATCTCCTCATCGTAAAACAAAGTTAGTTATAACCAAGTACTTAAATTAGCTTTAACAATGGAGGAGGAATACAGGTCAAAATACAGAAAGAACAGGTCAAGAAATATTTAGTCAAGTTAGTTTTATTCACGTCATCAGGACAATAATATTTACCCCAGTATTATTTAGGAACAAGCTGGAAAAAATCATGGAAAAAATAGCAAATGTTACTTGTGGGGAAAAACCAAGTAGTGCCTAGTCTTTAAAAAGGGGGAAGAAAAAGACTTACAGACAAGTCAACTTGATTGCCTGGAATGATATTAAGTTATTAAACAAACAGCTGTATGCCACCTTTCCTCCACCCCAACCCCCAAATGTCACAGACTTGTCAAGAACAAGGTTAAGTCTAATCAGTTTAATTTCCTTCTTGACCTCATGGGTTGGAGGGAAGGGCTGAAAGAAAGGAGAATAGGAGCAGAAGAGGTGATGTCAAATGGTGTGTTTTATTAAGCCTGTTGACATCATCCTCTTAAATCACTGTTGGATTGATCAATTAGTTGAGAACGTCCATCTAAAAAAAGTAGCTATTAATCATGCAGGACAAACCAAGAATGTGTTTTAAGTAGGATCCCTGTGAAGAAATCTTTCCTGGACTTGGGAGCATTCGATATTTTCAGCAGTTACTCCAACAGAATTGGAGAAGGCATCTAAAATTTGTGGATGGCTTTAGATCGGAGGAAAAGCAAGCAGTTTAGAAAACAAGATTAGAATTAGAAGTGATCTTGATAAATTTAGGAAACAGCCCCACATCAATAACACAAAATGAAGACAAACAAGCACTACACTGCAGAAGGAGAAAACCAAAAGCAGAACAGGAACGTTGGAGTAACTGGCTAAATTGTGAAAAAAACCCAAACATCTAAAAGAGATTTGAAGTTATATTTCTATTGGAACAAGTCATATATATGTAAGCATGAGCTAGACAATGGTGCATGCTGAATCAGGGACAGTATTTTCTAACAGATAGTTCCTTTCATAGAAAGTATCTCCTGACGAAAGAAAAATCTCACTTTGATCAACATTTCTGTAAGGTCCCACTGAAATCTAACAAATATCCACTAATAAACAATATGTAGGTATTGAATATATTGAAAAAGCTTTAACATTTAATTTTAAATATTAAAACCACATATTCAAGTGATAAACAAGTCTCAGTTATTATTTTCATCTTCCTTTGTGTTTTCAGTGCTCCAGCACCATCAAGACTGTTTTTCATTACTGAAACAAAGCAGCTTTACAATATATTAGGGAAATAAATAATTCCCGGGCATTAATTATTAAATCTGTCTCTGCTGCAATTCCTCAGCAATACTCATGCATATTCCAAATAGTTTCTCATCAATAGTCTTAACAGGGAAGGGACTGGTGGGTGTTAGAAGAGGGTTTTTTCCCCTCACTTACAGCAACTCCCAACATATATTTTGCTTTTGTTTTAAAAATGGAAATAATTTAAAACAGGACAGCAAATGCAAGAGAAGTGCCTTGATTTTATCTTCATTTTTATGTAAGTAACTGCTGTGCTATCTTGTAGAACAAGTTGCAGTGCCTGTTAGTGTTATGTGAAAGATTCACATTGTGATGATATTGAAATAAAACACATAATTCAAAGTTTATTTTAAACTGATTTGATTCAATGAAAAGCTTCCGAAATTCTATAGGCTTTCTACTCTCTTCTGCCTTAAACACCAGCAGCTGAACCAAAGGGGCTCCCTTTTATGTTGATGTTGTAGTGTTTTAAATTAAGATACTCTTTGAACATACATTAACACTGACATTAAAAGACTACAAAATTATCTAGAATAACATTACTGATTTCACTTTCATTTCACAGAAGTACGTCATCTTTGCACAGCTGTAGCATATATGTATCTGCTCATGTCTTTGTCCTTATCTTTGGACAAATACTCCTGTATTATACCAAATGAAAGCAATCTAGTTTGTTAACAAAATACATAACTGATAATTTGGTATACATGACTAAACATTCAAGTGATGGGTTAGATGTAAATTCAACAACTAAACCAAAACAAAAGAAAGCACGACAACATTACATCAACTTCTCAGTGCACAACATTGCCTCCAGGTGCTGAGAATGTCATTGAAGATGTACTATAAGAACTCTCAAACACAAACCAAAAAAGCTGACTTTCCCATCAACCAACCATTCTCACAGTGAGCTCAACCTAAGAGTGTAGTAAAAATCCCAAAAAAACCCCCCACCCTTCTACCCCCACCAAACAAACCCCAACCAAACAGAAATGTTTGAGCCCCTTCAGTGGAACCAGGCAGGAAACAAGCTCATGTTCTACAAATGCTTGGAAGGAAGGTGAAAGCCACCTGTAAAGTTTCCTCATGCCACATAGAGACAAATTCAAAACTTCTAAAGGCTTTATCAGAGGAAAAGAAAAATAATTTTTCAAAAATAAAAAAAAAATCCCCCTCCTCACCATATAATGCCATTTACTTCCCACCAGGATAGACACCATGGTTCAAGACTTTGTTAGTGCTCACTAACCAGCTTGCATGCTCATCTGCATATCTCAGGACTGTTTTCACCGCTGGGGTTTCCCCACACTAGTCAAAAACCACACCCATATGTACAAGTACTCTCCTCCTCTTGCACGTGCTCCCCATCCCGCCCCCTGAATCTTTTTCTCCACATATACAAACAGGTATTTCCAAAAAGTCCTCACATTTTTGATCGCAGCTTTTTTCGCCAACCTTCTTTTTCATTTTTAATCAACGCTTACAGATCTACAAAAGAAAAATTGTCACTCATGCCTCAATGCAAATGAAGTACCATGCCTCAATTTCATTACAGATAGAATCACAAAATCATTCAGGTTGGAAAAGGCCTTTAAGATCATCAAGTCCAACCGTTAACCTAGCACTGCCAAGTCCACCACTAAACCATGAGCACATCTACAAGTCTTAAATATCTCCAGGGATGGGGACTCAACCACTTCCCTGGGCAGACCGTTCCAATACTTTTGGTGAAGAAATTTTTCCTAATATCCAGTCTAAACCTCCCCTGGCACAGCTTGAGTCCATTTCCTCTCATCCTATTGCTTGTTACTTGGCAGAAGAGACTGACACCCACCTCGCTACATCCTCCTGTCAGGTAGGTGTAGATGTTTTCTTCCCTTCAGATTTCAGCATTGTGGCTAAACCCGACACACAGGAAAGTCAGTTAAGCATCCTAATAACATTAGCTAAAGCCACTGCATAAGAAATTGCTCACAATTTATTTAAAGTACTTGTACAGCAATTACTCACAAGATACTGCACTTAGTTGGGATTTCCTGTTCAACTTGATCTGATTACAAGAAGTATTTTGTAATCAGGGCAATTTGAAAGCATTTCATAGAAGTAGTGACGTGTGCATGATAAATCTAATTTGTGAACCTGAAAAGCTATATTTGTTAACTGTTTCTTAGACTAGAAATCTTGTATATAGGGCAGCCATTTTGGGAAGAGGAGAGCTCCCACCATATTCCTCTCAAAATATTTGCAGCATAGTTGCAGAAACTAATTCTGATCCTCTACCAACAGCAGTAATTATTTTATTTAGCCTTCAATATTTACCTGCTCCAGAGAATATTGACACGTGGATACATTATGGGGAAAAACCCCCACCAAAGAATGCTGTTGGCCAGTGAAATGGAAAAAGCACACCACTGGAAATTCAGATATCTCTGATTCTGGGAACAAGCTTGACAATACCAGATGAGATACCAAGGACAGTGGAAGTTTTCCTGTGACTTCTGCTAAATGTCACTCAGATGCCAGAGTGAGCACGCTTCATAGAGATGCTCCGCACTCTGAATCTGCACAACGTGACTACAACGATGCCAACGCAGAAACTCCAAAACGAATACCACATGAGTCTGTACCACAGAAATATATATACTACTTCTTTCTGTAACTCTTCAGGCTAAATCCAGTACAGGAGCATGACAGAAGCAGCATGTGCTCCTGAAAGCAAACAGAAGTTACGTGCCTATCAGGGCCCAGAAGAGAAAGGTCAGCTAAATCGTCAGTAAATGTGCTTACGTCGTGAAGAACTGCTTGTTGAGGAAGTAATCTGCATACCTCAGTGCTTCCCTGCAAGTAAGATAGATCATAGAGGATGATGATTTTTCTAGGAAGGTGATAAAGGAACAATTTTAAGAGTTGTATTAATCTGTGTTTGAAAGCAATTGCTCAGTTCAGGAAAGCAGCGTGCCCTGGGGATCAAGTAGTGTCACAGGCGTGACATGCACAGCCCCCTTCATTGTGTCGTACTTCAGTGATCTCAATGCCTGTTTTTCACAAACTAGTCGGCACTCTCTCCAGTTTTGCTCTCCATACCCAGATATACTTTCTATGCCCCTGTCCTCCACCCATGCTCCTCCAACCTTTTTCAAATCCCCTGTGAAGACCCAGGTAAGAACAGCCCCAATGGGTGGAACACATTAGCTACTCCTAGAGTGCAGCCTTCAGATTAGTTTAATCTGAAATGAGCCCAGCATCCAGGATCACAGATCAAGGTGCTCAGAGCTTTGTCCAGCCAGGTCTTGAAAGCCTCCAACAATGGAGGCTGCACAGCTTTTCTAGGCAACCTGGTCCATGCCTTGACTACAGTCCGGGCAACAGATTTTTTTATTTTTCATTTTTCCTCCTTTTGGTGAATCAGGCCCTCCCCTGTTTCAGTTCATGGCAGCCTCTCGCCCTGCCTCAGTGCACCTCCATACGGAGCCTGGCTCTGCCTGCTCAGTAACCTCCCCGCAAGCACGGGGCATCTGGACTTTCCAAGGCTGCCACAGGACACCAGCCAACTCATGGAAAGAGGGGACCAGGAAGAGATCAGTTTCAAAACTGCCTTCCTGATCTACACCAGCACTGATACACCTTCTAATTATGGCCTGATTATGGGTGTGATTTTACACCTGGATAGGCGTTACAGTGGAAGAACTAAGTGGTATCATTTTACACCAGCAGAATTAACTAGTTCAAAATCCTGCAAGGATACCCAGCTGAGTTCTGATATATATTCTTCAGACTAGCCTATGTTTGCTAGTTTACAGGACACGGTCTGTTTTAGAATGAGAAGATATATTCATGCAGGAAGCTTTAGACAGGTTTAAATATGGCTACTTTTGTAGGACCTAAGACCCAAAAAGAGGTTTGGCAAGGGGGTGGGATGGTGGAAATCACAACAAAAATCCCTACCACCACATTTTTGCTCTGATCCAAATATTAAATATTCTTCATGCTATAAATACCAACTCTTCTGTTCTAGTATGCATCACATTTTGCACTAGGTTTCCCAGCAAATGAATATACTTTTTTACAGAGTATAGCTTGTTCCAAGCTTTGTGGAAGGCACAAACAAGATCATGAGTGAATTTATGTTGAACACTTCTTCCCCAGCGTTGCTGCCAGCAGGGCAGCTCTTGGTGCAAGTTAACACAGGCGAGGTTCTAGGCACTAGCTGACACTTCAACTGATGTTTAAGCCCTCCTATAGCAGGCCTAAACAGCATAGTGGTTAAAACACCATGGTTTGCTGTGCCATGCTAACACTTCCAGAAGCATCCTCACTTCCCAGCACAGCCAGAATTTAGTTCAGAGGCTTGCAAACCCACAGATACATTGCCAAGGGAGGGGACTTGGGCAAGCACTGCTGAAGCAGCGCAGGTGGCTGGAAGCACGACCCTTCAGACCCAAAGCATCGCCAGCACAGGAGGGTCATGGAATCACCAGCAAGCATGGCCAGCTCCGTACACCTCCCACCAGAGGCAGGCAGAGCACCATGAGACCCTCTCCTGTGCTTGCAAGAACACAGTCATCAGTGGACATCTAGGTGAGAGCTTGTTCCAGTGAGTCTCCAAGAAGCAGTAGTCACGTGCTTCACATGGACCATACTCATGCACTGGAGAACAGAATAGGAGAAACACTGATTGATTTATAAAAGGTGCAAAATTCAAACTGGACAAGCAGCACCAGTTAGAAGGTGAAATACAACAGTAAGAGCCGTATGCTTCAAAGACCGCAGACTCAATGCCCTCATATTCACTGAGCTCATTCCTTTGCTTCACACCGTACTGCTTCAAAACAGGCCTTCTTCTACAATTAAAATTGGAAAAATTTGAGTGATACAGTTTCCAGATACTATTTTTCTTTCCTTTTTGGGTGGTTTAACAAAAAAAAAACCAAAAAAACAAAAAAAAATATCTGTTTTCTTTGTGTTTCGATGAATACTGGAGATCCAACACAGGCCAGGGAAATCCTGTTATTTTCTTATTTCCAAGGGACTACCCTTAAACTGGACAAGAAACAAAAGACTGATATCTTGCCCATTTGCACCATTTAGCTACTGCTGATTCCTGGAAAGTCTCCAGTGCTCAATGTCACTTCTCAGCTCTGGAGCATTCAATAAGATATGATTTATCATCTGGACTGAATGCACAGTGCTGGGATTTCTTGTTTTTCCAGTTTAAAGGAAATTGCTTTTGTACCTTATGCTGACTTAAATAACTTTTTTTTTTTTAAAGTCTCCCCATAGTTCCATTTACAAAACAAACCATAGCAATGCTTATGTAATTAGATTACTAAGGACCATATCACATTAAATTCAGTATCTGTATCTAATTTTTATGGCATCTTTAACAGTGTTGTCTAAGAATCAGGCAGCTTCCCCCCCTCCCCCCCGACCCTTTTTCTTTTTGTGCTTAATTTTGCCATACTTTCTCCTTATTTAATAAAATATACATGCATGCTTGAATTAGTAACGCTCTGGGAAATGCATCCGATTCAATTCCTGATATTACCACACACCGTAAGGGGCAGAGCAGGTGCAGCTTATCACAAAATCTAAACAATGTCTACTTGCTTCTGGTCAGAATATACAGCTGTGCAGATCTGGAGGCCCCCTTTACTCCGCTCAAGTTTCAGCTGTATCCTCAACTAGATCTCATTTCTGCAGAAGAGCAACCAGGCAGAGCACCAACAGCTATCTGAAACATGGGCCAACACATTCGGGTCTCAGTGCACAGAAGCATGGATACAGTCCTCAATGCTAAGCTACTCGGTGTATAACTTGCACTTCAGTTTCACCTACGGAGTATCAAGTAGCAGCGAAAAACAACGTAAAAGAGAAGCTGGTATGGTGTTTTAAGTTTATTTGCTCAAGAAGGTAACAGCTGTTTTACAGCTAATGTTGATTTTTTTGAACTAGAGAACGAGAGCTGTGCTCTCGCCTCCCAAGCATCTGTTCCCAGGCCATGCTCACTGTGAGAGCACTGCAACGTGTACTTCTGCAATGGTGTTTTATTTATCTAAAAGTATCTGTAACTGAACACTGGAAAACAGGCTTATAAATCTGTATGCTCAGATTTTGCATATTTAGTGTTACTCATGAGTTGGAGAGGTGTGGGAGGGGTGGAATTAAAGCACAAGAATGATAATTACTCATTAAAAATAAAAAAGCTATTTTCATTAGGCAAAACCAGGCTTTCAGAAGTGAAAGTGCAGAGGACTCAACCTTTGCACATAAGTAACACAACCCTGACCCCATTCCAAGCCCATACCCTGCACCTAATCTCTCCACTCCTCCCCAGTCAGGTGGGTGACTTACAGAGCAGGATTTTCTACCACTGCAAATAAATTTAGCACTTTTTTTGGTTATCTATATTGGCAAAACCCCAAACAAACAAGCAAACCAAAATTGAACATAACGTACACGTTCCCAAAGAAAGGCTAAGTAGGGAGACAAGCTTTTTTTGTTTAAATATAGCATTCATTAGAGCTCACTTGGGCAAGCTGAGAATGAACCCCAAGCAGTAGCTGCTCACAAAAATGCTGGAAGAGCCCAAACATCAGAAAAACATAAAACCTTCCTCAAACTAAAATATGCTAATACCTATTTTTTTCCCCCTACAAAAATAAAAAAAAAAAGTCTATTGCATTGACAAGGAGAAAATTAGGAAAAGCAGCTACCAGATTCTACCTTCTGAACCTACCCCACCTGATGACCACAGGCAGGTGACATTGGTAGGCAGAGCTAGAAGACATTTGTAGAAGATCCCTAGGGAAGGAAGAAAACTACTGATACACAAATTATTCCTTTATAGCCAAGTAGTAACTTGATTGCTGCAATGCAGAGTTACAGAGCTAAATGATGCCCTGTTTTCTTGTTTTGAGTGGAAAACATGGAGACAAACACACCTTACTGGCTTCCCAGGCAGGAGCACAGGGACAAGCTCAAAGGGAGAGAGGAAACAGTCATCTAACATATCAGACAGAACAAGGGACATGCACTTTTTCAAGCGTAAAACATATCCTATGCTCAGAGCGTGACACTTCCTCCGCATGGCCTTTTTTGGCTGTATCCCACACACACACACTACACACTCACGGTTTTCTCCTGCTGTGACTACACGTGGCATAGGGGGTCCTCCAGCAAAAGGAACAAGAGCACCATCACGGTGGGCCTTCCTGCCAGAAGGTGCATTCTTAGACACAGAGGAATTGCATCTCCTCTTGCAGCGCAGCACACCTAAGGATGCTTCTGACACATGACCTTGAGTGCAAGATAATTTGCTCCTTGCTGTGCACCACCTCGGGCATTAGCACTGAAATAAACTCTAGTGTAAAATCACCTCCCACTGCCCTACTCATAGGGATTGTGGTAAAGCCGCAACATGATCTTGAAAAAGGCACGTAGACATACCAAAATCTTAAAGCAAGCTAAAGTATGTGCCGTGTTTCAGGAAAACGTTTTGTGTCAAATTCATAGACTCAGTTATTTCAACGGAGACCACTGATCTCAGCTTTAGTTCAGTCAGGTCTGCACACAACAACAGCAACGGCACACAAAACCCCTATTGTGCAACTGAATCATGCATATTAATCACCAGCAAAGATAACGCTGTGCTATCAAGCAGCTGACAGTTCCTCAAATTGTTCAAGAATGGATTGTACGACAAGGACACTTACAACTTTTCTAATATGAGTGGAAGAACTATGTAAGATTTAAACTAGTGTTTAAGTATGGTTGCACACGAAAACTCGGACTTGGATAGAAACTGCTGAACTCTGGAACTAAGAAGATCTACACTGAATTCAGATGCTACTGTAATCAAATTAATGTTCACAGTTATTCAGATTATTATTCTGATTACCATTTTGTGCACATTCTTATTGCTCCCAGTGGGATTGCTCTTTTTTACAGTTGCAGAAGAAAAATACTGTAAACTATGACACCAGAGAAAACCATTTGACTATAAGGCCCCAAGCCTTTCCTCAGCACCTGCTGCAGCCTTGCTTAGGCTGCCTTCAGAGCAGTTTGTAGCTCTGTATGAATCCTTTTTTCAGGCACTCAGCCGTACAATGGTCCACGCATCAAGATTCAGGTATTAGGACTCCTGCTCAATACACCTTTGCAAAGGGATGTTTCATGCAATCTATCAGCAAGAGCTCCAATACCTATGCAGTACTAAATTACTTTATTAATACATATTTTTACTCTTTTACTTCTATGAACTTCCCCCAATACATTGTTGAAACCTCTGAAAACTTTTTGCCTTTTGTACTAAAGGGCCCAAAGTTTATCTGGGAGCATGTTGTAACTCTTGTAGACCTGAACAAGGTCCATTTCATTCTGAATTAAATCTCTATATAGGGTTATCGTGGGACTTGAAACTTGTGAACTGCTTCAGGAGTTCAGCTAGTTGTCACTCCTGCCCTATGCTCTGAGGCAGTGGCAAGACACTTAAGACGAAGAGCAGAAAGAAGGATCAAATATGAATCTGTTGATTCTTGCTGATGCAGGATACACTCACGTTAGCAATACAATACTTAACTTTTTCTGAGTGTTCTGAAGGACACTTGGAAAAACATTACCAAGTCCTGCCACAGGGCAATTTACCTAAAATTTCACTCTAAATAGACCTTTAAGCCTCTACCACCCTCTGAGCAAACAAAGGATTACTCAAGCCAACTACCTTCATGGCATTCAACACTCCCATTTTATCTTGCTTGTTTTATAAGGAGTTGGCACTTACTTGGCCCCCCAAGTCTTGCTAAGTATATCCAGTGTAATGACATTGGGAATATGCTGCCCCTCCTAGGTAGGGTCCCCAGGTATCACAGCCTAAAAGCATCACCTGGTAAACAGGCACCTCACCCTCCCTTTCATACAGAAAGTCAGGTTAGAGGGGAAAAAAAAATAAAAAGAAAAGAAAAAAAGCACTTGAAGACAAGACAAAACCCCCAAATAACTGACACAGTAATAGGAATAAATGAAGACAACTGCCAGCAATAGAAAGAGTCTGTCAAAAGACTGCAGTTATGCTTTACAGCAGTTTTACAGTACCTCTGAAGTCTTAGTGAGCTATTACATCTCCATAGATGCTGAGAAGTGCCAGAGCAGCAACTGCAGAGATCAAAGCTCACTCTCTTCCTCTTCCCTAAATACCATAGGGGGATAAGCCCAAAACTACAGCAACAGACCCAGCTGCTGCACCCTAAAGAGAAGCACTACTAGGACACTGAGCATTTAAAGTCCCCTCCTCCCTTGATGGCTATGGTAGCATTAACTATACATACTGCACCTGATGATGGCTGCTTCCTCAGCACATGCAGTTAAAAGGTTTTTGTCTCTCCTCTTACACCTGCCTTCAAACCTGGGTGACCTGGTGCTTGGCTCCTCTCTTGGCTGAACGATCTCAGCCTCTTCACTTCTTTGCTCCCAACACCCATGCCATCTGCATGGTGTTACACAAAACAAAGAAAATAAGAGATGGTCTCACCATACAAAAAAATTACAGGGGGGAAATATTTACTTTTCAAAAGTTATCATAACTCGATGAAAATTTGAAAAGAATGTTAATTTGGGGGGAGGGGTACTCATGCTAACAGCTCGAGGCCGATTTTTTACTTTCTTCTGAAAGCACTCTTAATCAAATACCAATTCAGAAAAATAAAAAAAAAGTCAGTGATTGGTTCCTCTCTATGAGACTTTAAACAAAGTTTTCAATCTGTGTAATTATAAATGGCATAAATCACAAGTTTTCATAAGTCAAGGTTCATTTTCAAAGGTGTACCCTACCAAATTCAGATGTAATTAAAGAGCACTTTTTTCGTATGCCAGAGAGAAATAAATTAAAATTTGGCATCACATTACAACTTTCCATGGGAAAAAAATATGACAGTGTTTGAGACTCCAACTTTTCCCTTATGAAAACTGTATTACACCATCTTTAAATCTAGGCAGAGACAATTGTGTATTTCCCTGGCACTTCTAACATCATTCTCATAATGTTTTTACTTATCCCATGTTATGTAAGACATGCAGAGAATCCTTCAGTCTCTGAGGAGATCCAGGCTGGTGCTTCTGCTCCAGTATTTTGGCTCAAATGATCATTTACCTTTTGATAATTCTCATACTGTAGATGATTCCTTCCACACATGTAGCAGACTTCAATGTAGTAAAGGACTGGTCCCTGCAGAGAAATATTGGTGTCCAATAATGGTTGGTTTGTTTTTTTTAAAAGAGCTTGACCTCCCACTACAAGGACAGCCCTTGAGGCTGCTTTTCAGCTCTTCAGAAAAGGCAGCACAAATATTTGTCATGGCATCCTGAGAAAATTGCCCAAGTGAGGGACAAGGGGTGCATGGAAATTCCCTCTCAACTACTCATCTGTATGCAACACCCATTGAAGAACATGACCCTAATGAGGAGGTGGAGACCACCAGTTCTAAAGTGATAGTGGGGACAGGTAGAGAAACTCTGAGCGATGCTTCTTTGCAACTGAGCTCCAAAGTATAAGCCCATCTTTTGGGGGCAATTTCTGTGTACCAAAAAACAAGTGTCCTTATGCATCTAAGCAATTAGAAACAATAGTTATGCTACAAGATATCCTGCTAGAGGGCAGCACATACACACACGCCTAAAAGCCGGCAAGAAAATGCCATGGAAAAGGTAAAACTTGGTTACTAAAAACCATCTGAGCTTTATTTAGTTTTTAATCACTTTTGTTGAAGAGTGCACCAGGAATATAAACTGTTTCTTCATTAATATGCCATATGTTGCTGGACTGTACTAAGACCCTGATATGGTGGATATGGTATGAGAATCCAAGATGAGCAGATGAGCACTGAAAGGAAGACAGATTACAGCAGCCAGCTCTCTCGGAACATTATATGACATTATGAAGAGCAAGGAATTTTTGTCACAGGTAGCACAAACATTAACTGTCAGGGGCACGGGAACAGAAGATGAAAAAATTATTAAGTTCCAAAAATAAACCCAGCATGAAATAAACCAAAGAGATATTGCCAAGAAGTATCTGGCTTCTTTTTTTGCTTTAGAAAACACTTTGATTTTTCCTAATTTGATTAAGTTTCTCAAATAGAGTGAGCAAACAACTTTCAGCATATCAGTTGTCTGGGAGCTGCTTCGCTACGTGATTTGGGTTTTTTGTAGTGCTTCTCTGCTCCCTTGCTGAAAATTTTAA
>NW_009259588.1:7448530-7471988 GCF_000687185.1 Egretta garzetta
GTTGAAAAGACTCTTGAAGAATTGCCGGTGAGGTGGAGCTCTGCAGACATTCTTGCAGACAAAACATCACTTCCGTCACTGCTCATGAAAAATGAATGAAAGGGTACATGAATACCAGCGAAGTGTTCTGGCTTCTGTTTTCAAGATGATTTCGTACATGTTCCATTCTAGATTCAACTCTGTTTCCCAAAATCTCTTCTGACTGGTAGAGGTCCATACAGTTCTACGTATTTCTTTTATTTTCCTCAAAAAAGTGTGTATGTATAGAGCCAGCTCTGCTGAGAAGCAAATCTTACATTTCCAGAAAGTCTGGGTTATTCAAGGCAATAATCAATTCTCCACATTTTATGCAATAACACTGTTCATGTTATTTACCTGAAATAAGTAGAACTATTGGTATAGCCTGTTTGGTCTTTTTCAAAGAGTCACAGAACAGACACTGTGGAATAGTAAAATAACAAGGAAACACAGTTTCTGAAATCATTTTGTATCTCTTTTTTGTATGGGGGAGTAGCATGAATAACTAGAACGAGATGGACAGATACCACTTCAAGAATGACTACAGAGCTTGGAGAGCAGAGGTAGAGGATATGAGAGCCCAGGCAATGACCCCCTTGATCCTGCAGGTGAAGGGGAAGGCCTGGATAGGAGTGGAGGGATATTGAGAATTAATAACTGGCTCTGCAGCCATTGTTGCAAGCAGTGCTTTGGCTTTCACGGCCAAGGATCCTTCTTTGAGGAAGAAGATCTGAGAGATGAGCTACATTTGACAAAGTAGGGTAAAAGCAACTTTGCCAAAAGGCTTGCCAACCTGGTGCAAAGGACTTTAAACAAGGTACATGTGGGGACAGCAAAACCAGCTTGCAGTTCAGTGAGAGAATGGAGGTAAAGGGGAGTTAAGTACACAGGGCAGGGTGACAGGAGCAAGAGAGCCCTCAGGAAGGACAAAAACAAGTTGAAAGGGGCCATCTCACGTGCTGGTACACAACTGCACACCGCTCTGCAAAGGATGACGCAGGCAAATGAATATAGCAAATGAATCCCAACCTCCTGCAGTCTTATTGCATAGTCAAAGATAAAACCCCAATTTTAAAGTATCAAAATGAGTAAGTTGGAAAGTGCACCTAGTGCTGTGCCTTTACAATATATTCAAATTTGCACTCAGCCATCTTGATACAGGCTCTCTTGACATGCAGATGTTTGCAGCCAAAGATTTCTTCTTCCACTATTTCCCCATATCTAATTTACCTTAGCAGTCATGAAAGCTCATACCAAAGCTTGACTTCATGATGAACAGTTTTCTTTTCTCCATTACTCACTAGACTGTTGCCTTCAGGAGCGTACGCTAATATACATGAATTTGCAAAGGCATGCTATCCCCAACTTCTGATTCAGACTAAGGAGGTGTTACTTCTGTGTTCTTAAACCGCTTTTTTTTTTTTTTTTTATAGATTTTAATTGATGTACACATGCTCTTCGGCTTTGGAATCCAACTGCCAGAATATAAATTGTATCAAAATTTTGGTACAAGTGCTACTGGTAATGAAACACAAACACAATCTAATGCATAAGAGAAAAAAGTCTGACTTTTCACCCCAAAGGGACGCAAGCAAAGCAAGACCCTTATGAGAGAACTCTGCATTCTTCCTTCTTGGGGAATACAATTCTTAGCACATTTTGATGAATTAGTGAGAGTTTGTGCATGGTGAAGGTATGGAGATGAGTTTGGAAACTGGTTTAATAATCCTCTGCAAAGGGAAAGCTCAGACATCCTGAAAGTTTTACCATGCCAGTCAGGGAGGAAGCACAGTGTCACACTGTACATATAATTCACACCCTTTTTGCTCAATCCTGTATTGGCAGCTGCAGTGAAATTTTTCAAGAACTCAGTAGGCTTTGCTGGCAGGTATTATAGGAGCTCTGAGATTCCACCTGAAGTCCTTTGGGGTCCTTTGTTCCCCTGAACAAAAATGCACGTACCAGGTGGTTTTTTTGGTTTGTTTTTTCTTTTTTTTTTTTGCAAAGGAATACTGGAAGCATGAGAGAAAGGATAACTCAGAATTAGCAAAGGAAATAATTCTAAAGCATTAGGAAATGCTTAACTTTTCAAGGTTTGCTTTTGGGGAGTGTGGGGGGAGGAGCAGGACAAGAAAGGGGAAGAGGAATATGCTTACGTTTCAAGCTTAAACATTACCGATTCAACAGAGTATCTAAATTTGGGGATTCTGAAGCATACTGTACAGACATATGTGCTGTCAGCTGCAAACTACTCCTACAGCACTAAGAGTTGAACGCAGGCGCCATATGCTATGCCAAGATTACTGATTTTCATTAGATATGAAAGAAGATTTCCAATTTTAATCTTCATTTTCAATCATTATTTTATTTGGCAGTCTAAACACAATGATGACAGACAGTATCTTGATCCGATCTCTAAGCACCTGCTGCAGGTTACATTCCCTCTCACTTTCTCCCTCTCTGAGTTTGAAGGGGAAAAAAAGAGAAACCTTGAGACTGAGCAAGCCCTAAGGATTTTGCTGGGCAAGAACACCAAGCTCATCAATCCCTCTGCTTCCCTGCAAGAAAGCTATGATGGACAATAGGCTGCGACTCACAGTAAATTTGGGACTGTATTAGTGCAGATTGTTCCCTGTATAAAACAGGGCAATCCTGTGAAGGAGCTCACTTCCCCATCCCTTCTCACTTTCTGACTCTGGCACCAGGATATGAACATTCATTGCCCTCCCTGTAGCTCCTTAGAGATGGGTAAACAGGTGAGGAGGAACATGTAAGAGAAGACTGCAACGTCCCAACTCCATGTCCATGCTGGCTGACTGAAGTAACACCCTGTGTGCTGGCCCCATGAAATGTGACAAAACCCATTTATTCCCATCCTTGAACAAATGGCAGAGGATGTGAAGCAACGGTCGGAGGAGTTTACTCTGCCTCTGATGGAGCACAGTGGGATGCTGTCCTTGGTTCGGACAGTGTGAGAAGTTGCAATCCCACTTAATTTTCAGAAACCAGACTAGTGTCACTAGTCATATTTTCTATTTTATTACTGAATGGAGACTGAGTTCCCTAAACTGTTAAAATAAGGAACAAAAATTATAGCAGCAGGTGAAGCTTTCATAACAAGGTATTTTGTTTCAGCAAGGGGCTTACAATAAAAAAAGCAAACACACAAGGGAGGAGTACCTAAGGCCACAGCAAAAGGTTATCCTGACAGAAAGAGTCATCTGTGCAGAGACTAAGCAGCAATGGTGTATCAATGGCAGCAGTGCAAGCAAGTAATGTTCCACTAAGAAATAAATGTGAAACACAGCTGTAAAAAACAAACGAGTTTTCCTGGGATGCTCATATTTTTGGTTGCATTGAGCTGTATAAGCAAAGAGGATATCATTCTACAGGGATGGCTGTACAGCAACTTCATGAACACTACAGCTCTTCCCACAGAAAAATGCCACGCTAACCATTACTGTCCGCAAGTACGAATTCTGTACTTGCATGAAGTCTTTTGGATCTACTTCCACATCTTCTGTCAGTGTCTCACTATTTATTTTTTTTTAAGGGAAAGCCCCAAAAGATTTTAGTTTGCGTAAGAGAAAGTGGCTCCCAGGTACACAGAAAACAGCTGGGAATGACTTAGTACATCTGTAACAGAGCAGCCGGCAGCACAGGCCACAGAATGCCAAGGCAACAGTCACATAGGCGCTGGCTCTGATAAAGCTGTTCCTTATCCCTGCTTCAGTAACCACTGTCCTCCCTGTTTCCCCCATCTTTGATGTCTAAAGTAACCTCAAGCAACCAGCCATACCTAATTACATTTTGGTTTGTAACCAGCCCAGATAGTTCATGCAGCCTTCTAATGCTAGCAGATTAATGGCTTTCACTTCCCCATCTCTTCGCACTTGAAGGCGAATAGTTTCTGTAGTTGGATGATCTGTCTGCCTAGTATAATTTTTCCTTCATTTAACACAAGATTTAATACATTTTCCATCTACAGTTTATGATAAAATGTTCTTTCAATTTACATAAAATAGTCTGCATTTCAGAATGTCAAGAACAGCAGCAAAAGAGTACCTTTTCCTTATGGAAATTACGTAACACCTGCTAGTAACAGTGGAGGCAACAGAACATACGTATCTATGGACTTCTTATTTCTGGATTTTCTTTCCAACTCCTCAGGGTGCCTCAGGTAATAATACCCTGACAGAGCAGCACCAGGCTAAGAAACATAACTGTACATCCCAGTCTACCTTTCGAATCAAAACTCACTTTATAATATGGCTGGGACATAACTCTACTGTAACTGGGGTCACTATCGGGGTCCTGTTTGTAGTACAGCCAGGGTACTGTTAGCCAACATATCATAGCTGGCAGTGCAAGGTCAAATACAGAGAGCACTGGGCTGTGAAGAGGCATTTATTCCATTTGCTTAACGTCATGCTGAGCTCCTGGTACCTACTGGAAAGCAGCATCCCCTTTTCAGTACAGCTTGTGCTAGCTCTACCACTGTGCAACTTAATTAGCGAGTAATTTCGCATGAAATAGCTCTTGCGGCTTAGGCAGGGCTGGAGCACAGGTAGGTCAGTAGCTGCTGTGGCACTTGGAAAACCAGCGATGACACAGCTATTGTCAACCCAAAAATAACACTGCTGGGGCAGCTCCATGCTTTCTGGTGGGAGTTGAATTATTCCACGCTGTTATTTTACTTGTCATCAAGCAAATCAGGGCAAATATTTCTATTCAGTATGTCTCTGACATTAAAGTGCCTGCACAGGCTTGACGTCTCAGACATATGTCATTTCTCAGCTTGTTCGGTGGCCTGGAAACGCTGTATGGAGCCTTTGAGCTCTGGGAGTCCAATTCAGATACAGGCCATTTTGGTGGTGGTGACTAAAAGGCATTACTTTGCAACAGCTCATCAGTAGCCTGTGTGAAAAGGGTTGGTGGCCACAGTCTACCTGCAAGCCCGAGGGATGGCTGCATCATGAAATCCATACCGATGACAAGAGAGATGCCACAAACGGAACGAGCAAAGGAATGTAACAACCCTACAGGCAATTTCTTCAGGTCAGAACTGAGGCATCCCAGCAAGGAATTACACCACCACTTCCCTGGTCTGCTGAGAAAGAAAGTCTCCTTTTCTAGGTCTGTGTTTTTGAACAACCACTCTCATTTTGGTTTCAGTTTTTTGTGTTGGTTTTTTTTTTTTTTTTTAAATAAAGCACATGCTGTATGGCACTTCCGGATTTCTTCTAGGCATAAAAGCAGTCCAGCAGGATCAGATGCAGTAATTTTATGTTAAAATCTTCTGGGAAGAACATGACTGTAATATTCATTTTAAGTAACCATTATACGCACCGTTTCCAGCAGAGGTGACTGTAGAAGCAGACAACAAAAGCATTCCTGATTCTCTCAACAGTGTCTGTTGAGTCACACATGGAGGGGAAGGCTGTCAGATGTGTTTTTAAGTAAACTATCACTGTCATATTCCCCGTGAGAAGGACTAAAAGTATGATAATAATAATAGTAGCAATAACATCAGAAAGAAGATGGGCTCACCCATAGGTTTTTACGCCTGGCTGTAGTCATAGAGGCTTGAGCTCTGAAAGGTCTGGTGAGTGATATGCTAAATATTTGTGCAGTACAGATGTGATCATTTGGTTTCTATACCGAAGCGCTGAGTGCTTTGATTTTAGCAGCTGGAGACAAATCACTAAACACACTAACACCCACTGTATCTTTACAGTAAAATCTTCAAAGGACTCCAGCAGGTTAGGTCTGGCTTTTCTCCGCTCAGCTTAATTCTACTATTTTTTTAATCAGTCTATGCTTTTCTGCATGGCTTCCCAGCACATCAGTTAAAGACAGATGCAAAAATGCTTTTCAGACAGACTGGCCTACATGCAGAACACAGGCTATGGCTCTTGACAGTGCTCCTTGGATAAGCTTTTGACCACTTTAAAAAGAATGGAGCCTTATCCCAAACTCTGAATACTCCCTCCAGACTGGAGCAGTACGTTGAATAAATCCAAAGGATGAATCTACTCTCTTCCCACCACTGCATTTCCCTCATTTCCTATTGACAGTCTCAGATTATGGTTATCCAGTCCAAAGGCCTCTGCTCCCTACACAACTGAAGCTTTTTATCATCAACCGGGGTATTGTCCTACCAGTCAGCTCATTTTCACAGACTGTGTTTACTCTGTAGCATCAGATGGATGACACCCACATTTCCTCATTCCTATTTTTAATCATATTTACTGCCACTTCAAGGTAAAACAGTAATCCAGAAGGAAACACTCAGACTGTCAGAAGAACAGCAGATGTTACGTTTGTACCTGGTATGTTCTGTGTAACGCTTTGCAAAAAGTCAAAATTCATGGCAACGATTTGTTCTATGGCACCGCAATCTGCTGATGTTCTTGCCTAATTACTTTTCAGTTAAAGTAGGTGAATCTCACTTAACTTTCTCCTTGACAGTTGGACACCGATTCCTCTCCACTTTGAGTTCCAAGATGATGGTTCCTCACTCGGGTCAAGCAAGAGCAGCCTCAAGACTGCACTGACTTGGTCTGTACATAGCCATGTATGATCAGGGATGCACCCTCCGTCTGGAAATCATTTTAGCAAGCTCTGCTCCTGCAGGGGGGGAATCAGCATAAATACCTTCAAAACATGCACTAACTGGGACTTGGTGCAGCAAAACTATGTTTTCTGTAGGTGAAAACTTTAACTGACTGAGCAATTGCAATCAAAGGTTGGCTGCTTCTCTGCATTATTGCAGTGGCATAGAGGTCAGCACATATTTATAAACTGATCCTTTAATATAGACTGTATGTCTTCTGGAAATAAGTCAGCTCCTTGCCATATACTGAACTACCACCACTTCTGTCCCCATACAAAAAATACTCTCTGCTTTGCCTTCCTGAGTAACCATTATTTCTTCTCAGTAGTTCAAAAATATTCTGCTCCTGCAAAAAGTAAAATACAAGCATATTAAGCAATTCCTTCCTCAGGGTCTGTGGTATTCTGCATCTACTATTCAAATCACAAGCTCTTTATACCTTGTTTAGTAACAACAGTACAGTAACCAATAATAAATTTCATTGTGCCCTCTTCAGACCTGCTCCAGATGCTAAGGAAAGGGCACGTGGCAGCCAGCAGCACTGCTTTCATTCAGGCAGGATCAAGCTCCCCGAGGTTCCTTTGTCCGACTTGCTGCTTCTTCCATTTTCTGCTCGTATATGCGTCTCTTCCTCTGTCCTACACTGTGCTAGCATCTTACATGAGTTTAATCACAAGTTATAAGAAAAACAAACAGTATTTATTAAATGAACAAAGTTCATTTCCTTAAACAGTGTGTTTCTCATTCTGCAATCTGCTGTGTTTATTCACTTGTTCATTGATGCATATTTCATTGCTTTGGAACAGGCTCCCTAGTCATTGTTTCAGACTCAGCTCCAGGCCATTAAAACACTTAAGCAAGTGCAGGACGGAATTTTAGGAGTGTGGATAATCCTACCAAGAGAACTGAAGCAGAATCAGCTGCACTAGCAACATCTGCCCCCAGTGCAGAGTAAGAATGAAATAGGAAAATAGGAAAAAGTTCATTCTCTACCCTCACACACCCATGAAACACAGCCTGTTTTTGCAGTACTCAATAATCACACTTTTCCCCAGGAAAGAAGGTTGCACATTAATTGCCAGAAACCGCACGCCTAAAAATAAAAGACGCAAAAAAGGAGTCTTACGATACTGATGAAGTGAGAAGAATCTCAGAGCTTTGAGCTAGATTCTTGACGGCAATAGAGAGTGCACTAAGAATAGCAAATGAGTAGGAGTAGTCAAGGCTGAAAAGTTTCTGAAGTGCTTTGATTGCCAGTTTCTTCATAGAAGCTCTTATTCAGGCTACCTGTTATGTGAGAAGGTTAAATATTTAGTGGAGCTTCAGTGCCTTGAAAATTAGTTGGGAAATGTCTATTTTTGGTTTGCACACCATTCAGTGGAGTAGCCAAAACATCAGTAAGAACAGTATTTGTGTTAGATTTGTCTACAGAGAATCACTCTGGCTATAGCAACTAAGTTAACAAAAGGACATAGTGACATGTCAGAGCCAAGGCCAAAAGACCCCTGGGGAAGTGTCCCTCTCCCCATGCATAGCAATGCACAGTTAGAGAGGTGCATACCAGAACGATTAAAAAACAAACAAAAAGCCCCAAAACCCAACCTTCACTAGGCAGGTGAAAAAAGGATGGTTGGGAAGAGTCTTCTAGCACAGCTCAACCTGAATCTCTGTTCTCCAGAAGAATATACACATTATTCTAGAAACTAGTCAGACAAATCCTTGACATGCAAAAGTCACCAAAAACTTGTTCATTAAATGCTGGAGTAAGCAAATCTCAGAATTGGCCCTAGGAATTTATGTAGGCCAGAAAGAACTACATCAGAGCTCCGTACTCTTGGCATTTTTGAAGACAAGCCAATGCTAACACTATGGGCACCAGGACTCTCACACTGCCTGAAGTCTAGTGCCTCACCCTCTTTTGAGAAGGCACATTTTTACCTGATCTCTGCATAAGACTTGGTTTTGGATGTATTGAAGTTCTTCATAAGAAACTGGCATTTGTATGTACAAAGGCTGGAAAATAAGCTTGCAAGAGGAGCTTACATAGCCGTATTAAGACTGTGGTCTTGAATAGCTCTTCGGTCAGTGGGGGCAATCACTTGATAGTCAATAACATTATAGAGGTCATAAAATTGTTTTATTTTAAAACTAGTACCCTATCTCTAAACACCAGCAATTTTCCATCCGGAATAGATATTCTCCTCTTATGTCCTTTTCTGTGGCTGAAATTTGCACTTGAAGTTAAATATGTCATAATAGTATAGCTACTATTTGAAGACCTTTGTGAAGCTTCATCACCTTAGGACTGTCGCTCAGCAACATCCGTTGTCCCTGAAGGCAAGTGAGTGCATTTTGAATCCAGGAATGAAGAGTCACATTGAGGGACCCCGACCCTGCATGCTATACAGCTGACTGCTGAACAGAGCCCGTTCACCTGTTCAGAGATTTCAGCAGAACACAAGAAAGGTAATTTTGTCGGGATTATTATTTTAGATTGGCAGCATCAACAAAAGCTGGAGTAGGCGGGAATTTCACTTTCTTTTCATTCTGTCTGGGTCACTAGTTTACAGCTTTCCACAGCCTTCCATTTATGCACCAGTCCAAATTACCTTTTGGTACTCTATTGAAAATGCCCAGTCACAAGGGCTGGTTTTTTCCCCTTTCATTCCCTCACCTTTCCTTTATTTAAACAACTGATTCCCCTGTCCACAAGAAACAAAATATTGCAAGAACTCAATAGGCCTGTAGACTTTGCAGCTGTACTTTTGCTCTGAAGTGTTGTTACTTGGAAGCACAATGGCATCCCTGATATCACTCTGACCTTCTGCTCCCAAAACATAAAATGACCTTTGGGTGCAGGAACCATGACACTCCACTGAGCAGGTCTCATTTCGTGCCAGACATACCCTGGCTTCCAGGCTAGTTCTCAAGGATATTCATTAAAGTCTTCACCGTAGCAAGGCTGATACCTGGTCCTATGTTTAAAGAGAGTTAAATAATTTATACAAACAACTAAGTTCAATCAGATGTACTGTATTAAACATCACTCTCCTCACCCTTATCCTTACTGACAGCATTACCTGGGAGGATTTACTAACGTACTCCTATATGATGTTCCAAGGCTGTGAAACTGGACAACTGGCCAAAGTCTCATTGTTCCCAGTGTATCCCAATGTAATCTTAAATTTCACTTTATCTTACTGCTAACATTTAAGAAGCTCCTTTCTTGTCATCTAGAGACTTGCAGCACTGCCACAGTGGGAGCCCGTCATTTAACATTTCTCACAGAATTCATAGCAACAACTTGAGTCATCCCCGTTCTGGTGACTCACTCCTGCCACTTGGTATACATCTTTTTAATTTTAAGTCACACAAAACCATCTGAGTGACAGCGAGGAGCAACCCTATGATTTTCTGGCTTCTGCATCATTACATCTCTCTTCTTAGCACTTCTTAGTGCTCACGTCTTCACTATGAGAAGAATGCAATTAAAAAAAAGTCATTTCTATTAACACTACAAAAAAATACAGATCCTTTACATGCATACAGTAAGAAAAAGTCTTTCCACCTGATGGTATCAGAGTACTGCATAAATGCTCATGAAACGTTCTCATTGTCGTCATACAGGATCTAAAGCTGATGCTTGAGATCAGTTTTCAGAGACCAGCAACAACCTAAGCCCTGCAGGGGCACTTTAAATATTTTTAATATTTAAAATATTGCAGAGGAGCATTGTAAGCTCTCCATTTATGGCAAGTCCTACTGCCTCCTTGTTTGATAGCTTCAGGGCAAACAGGGAAAGAAATAAATATGCGGAACTGACATCTAAGCTCCTTTGCTCCCATGTCAGGGAGAGGGTAGCCCCTTCCCAATTCTCAGCATGTACCAAAGGTTTGTCTTTGGTGATACTATGTCTTTGCTCCTACCTGAGACCAAGACACCACCCAGAAACAAGCAGTGAATGAACTAGGCAGAGGGGCAGCTATACACATTCAGGAGATGCATGTGCTTTTAGTACCCTGAAACCTACTTCCATGCACCTGTGTGGTCACCAGCCCATATTCATGCACTTGACAACTCCACATATGGTCAGTCATAGCTCCATTTTATTCCCTGCTGTATTGCAGCACAGAGATTTATGGCCTACTGTTGGCTTCCCTCTGAGGATAACTTTGGCTCCTGGTACAAGACTCCTGGGAATGGACACCTTGCTCTGTCACCATACCAAGAAATGACAGGGGAAACTGGAAATGAGCAGATGAGGATTGTCTGTTTATGGGGTTCTAGAAGATGGCAGGAGTTACATTTAAGGGAAAGGGAAACATGATGGACTGGGATCCCTCATGCTTGCAGTAGGAAAAGATAGTTATGAGGGAATGCTGAATGCTTGAACCAGTACTGACGTGGCAGTGACCTGCTCCCTATGCATTAACGCAGCACTCAAACCAAAGACCTTGAGTTTCAGCACACAGATGGTGAAGGTAGGAGACCATATCTGAAGAGCTGTGTCCTGTTCTAGGGTTCCCAAGTTCTGGGCTGCTGAAGAAACACATGGACATGCTGAAGTGAGCTTTGAGCATCTTTAGTTTGAACAGAGGTTGAGATAGCTGGGACCATTCAGCCTGGAGAAGAGAAAGCTTGGGGGAATCTCATCAATGGATACAAACATCTGATGGCAGGGTGTAGAGAAGGTGGCGCCAGGCTTTTGACAGTAGTAGTCAGTGAATGGATAAGAGGGAACGGAAACAAACTGAAATAAAAGAAATCCACTTAAACTAAGAAAAAAACCCACTTTACAGTGAGGGCAGTAAAACACTGCAAAAGGTTACCCAGAGAAGCTGTGGAGTCTCCATCCACAAAGATATTCCAAACCCAACTGGACACAGCCCAGAGCAACCTGCTATAGTCGACCCTGCATTGAACAGGGCTAGACGATCTCCAGAGGACCCTTCCCACCTCAACTATTCTGTGTGCGTAATTTCTTTAGCGCACAGAAGTAGAACATTGTCCCCCTGACTATCAATGACTGGAGAGTACGTCATACAAGCTCATTACACTGTCTTCAGAAGTGGTACTTATCTGTCAAAGACTTCAGTAACCACTGCCAGCTCCTCAGCAGGAGTCTTCCAGCTCGTGACAAATAGCCAATGTCCTTAGCTGGACAATCCCCAGTAAATCAGAATTTTCAGCTCTTACAATCTCACTGCTTGACTCAAGATTTCTCAAATTCCAAAACCAAACACAAAAATATTTAAATGAAATATTGAGGAACCATTTGCTTTTGATTGTTAGCTGGCACTGCAGACTGGATCTGAATGCTACTGGACATATTTTGTGATATATTTCAAAACAGGCTGGCAAGATGAGACTTTCAGTAGACAGAGGAAGTGTCTGCCTTTGGTCCTGTGGTTTTTCTCTTGGGCAAAAATGAATGATCACTGATTTCAATTGACAGTTTATCCTTTCCAGGGATTTTTCCCTTAGCTGAAAATTGCCATAAGAACACAGTCACCCTAAGTCTTTCCTTTCTCTTAATTGTTGCTCAAATTAAATAGTGATGGGAATGTTTGGGGACTGGGGAGCTATTGGTTCCTATTTTTAAGTTATTAACTCTATTACCCAGTGAGAACTTCCAAAGTTTCCCATAGTCCTCTCATGGCTGTTTTGACTATGGTGTTAAAAGACAAATTTAACAAAGTGCAACATGGGCAATGGTGCACAGCTAACATTTGCGTGTACAAGCAATGAAGAATATGCAATCAGACATTTGCAAGACTACTTTCAAAACTTGGCTTTGTGACCTAAAAACAGACTTGGAGGGAGGTTATCGTTTTCAAATGCGGGCAAGCCTGGGTCAGAATATATCTGTGTGCATGTGTTAGAAGGAAGAAATGTGCCCAGAGAAAGAAAAAGCAAGAGATGAGGAAGGAGGAGAGAGGGATAGTTTATAGCCACAGTTTTCAAACTGGCAGTTCCCACATCGTTAGCAGAGCACTAATTACTTCACAGGACTACTTCAATGGCTCTAAACCAGCAGAATACTGCCTGGTATGTGTGTAGCCAGAGGCTATTACTCCCATCACTGGCAATAACTGGGCAACCTGAGTTTAGGGACCCCCACCAATGGCAAAGGGAATGGATGTTTCTTATCCTTTCCTTTCTTGCCCTCCACAGAGAGGAGGAAGAAACACACAGTGTTGTAGGCAGCTCCTCTGCACACACAAGCAGAAGCTTTGGTCTTCTGCTCAGTCTCCACACCACAGACTACTGATGTAAAACCCCGGGGATTTTTTTTTTTTTTTTTTTTTTTTAAATCCCCTAACCTTACAACTGACACACCAAGGAGTAGTTCCTATTACACCACCTTCTGAGGATTTTCTAAAGCACTAATCATTGACCTAGCTGACACTACTGAAGTCAATAGAAGTTTTGTATGGCAGGCTCATGTCTGCCATTGAAAACTACGAATTTTGAAAACCCATCCCTTAAGTAATATAAAGAAAGTAATGGTATGCATTCAATAGCACATTGCTACAACAAAGAATACCCAGGAGCCAAAATTATGGTTGGATGGATACTGTAAAACATATGGAAGTGACTGTTTAGCAAGCAAATTAATTGATGAATGCCTTAAGAGCTGATTTTCAGAATTTCTATTGCATGCTTATTGTTTAACTTGTATTCGTGCAGAAGAAATTGTTATGATGGTTGAAATCCTGCTGCTGAAATCCTTAACCAACTTGCTTTTTACAGGCCGGAACACCCATAATTAACTGAAGTGAAGACTGTGGAAAGAGCACTCCTTGGGTCCCAGTTCACTGAAATACTTAAGTACAGGCAAGCTTTTAAGCTCACATTTAAGGCTTTTCTTGCTTTAACTAGGACAGACTGACTCAACAGTTAAAAGCTGCAAAATTCTCTGAGTGAGGATATGGCTGTACTGGTAGAAAAGCTGCAAGTGCAGCTTGTTTCAGTTTTGGGAACCAATGTTTTTACAGCAATAACAGTGTCCCACCATATGATTCATGCTTTTACATATGTTTAGCAAAACAAATGCATACAAACAAAGAAAAACATACACCTTTATCCAATGTAATGCTGCTAGTAGCACTTCTGAAGTACAGAAGATCTCAAAGCTCTTCACCAGGCAGAGAATGCATAGGTCAACCCTCATGTGAGTCAAGCTATGTGAGCAGAGAGTTGGACACAATGATCTCTTTGAAGCTCTTCCGAGTCCTGTGCAATGATTCTTTGCTGATGCACACAAGCATGAACTTTGTTGATGCTGACAGCTCTTTGAAAGATGTCAGAGCAGCCATCCTCATGTTATTAATCCTCCTTCCTGAACAGTGGGAAGGGAGAATGTGCAAAGGCATTTGCCTTCTTCCCTCACCTGTTTAACAATAAGCAAGTCATCACAACCAAGAAATCACAGAGAAATGAGGGGAGAAGGCAATAACCTATTCTAGGAAAGTAAGAGATGTTGCATCAATCCTCAAGGAACTACATTAAGAAAGCAATGAGAGACTTAGCAAGCCCTCTTCTGCTTCCACACTACAACAACTGCTTACTGTGTCCTTGACTCCACTGTGAAGTTTAACCTTAAGCACAGGCTTAACTAAACAGAGGGCCCTTGAGTAAGTTTGAGATCTTTTTTGTAGAGTACAAGATGGAGACTCATTGAGTAAAACCCACAACATACTGCAAGTATTTGAAACCAGTACTATTTCTACTATTAGACATAAGACATAGATCAGCAATAATTGAGAAAGGCTACATTTAGTAGTGCAAGTTATAGAGCACGGCTCTGTGGCTTACCGTTGTCATCAGAAACCTTTTCTTTTCATCTACTGCACTGTTAATACCCATAAGATTAAAGGTATGACTTTTATTTAAGTTTGTCTTCTTCATCCACCAGTTTTACTTTAGGCCTGCATGTCTCAGTTGCGTGTATTCGAATTGCACCTTTTTGGCATAATTCTCTTGAAAACAATACTATTGTATAAAGGACACATTTGACTACTCCTGCCCAATCCTCATGAGGTAATCAGGTAAAACACAGCTAGAAAAAAAAATCAGTGATGGTGCAACACATTCAGAGTACCACACATGCCTAATACAGCTCCTACATCCGATTCTGCCAGACAAAGAGAAGAATGTTCTGTATATGACCTACTTAAATTAGAGCAATAAATATTTCTAAACACTTCTCGTGCCAACAATAGCTTATGGAGGAAGCAGTTAATTTTCTGTCCTTCCTATATACCCTGGGTCTGATTCTGCCTTTAATTGCACCAACATAAAAGTGTATTATGTTCAACCAATTTAGTTTTAATCATTCTACACCACCATCCTACCCCAAAAGCCAGAATCTTATCTCTTTTTCTTCCTGTAGGAAGGTACATCAACAACAAAGGACTAACACTACAAAGAGAGAATAGGGAAGTTCTGCTTCTCCCTGCTGCCCTTGCTGGGGCTTTAGATGTGGTTCCACAGTAAGGCAATCCAGTTTAAATCCAAGCTGATACACGATTTTTCCCTCCTAGCTGTAAACACAAGTGCCCTCCCTTGAGCTGGCCACTGTAGCTGTGTGGAGAGCTGGTCCAGACAGCTAATTTGGCCAAGAACTTTTTTTTGTGGGGGTCTATTCTTTCACTAGATGGTTTTCTGGACAAGTGCTAGTTCCAGCTGAAGTGAGGAAAGAGGTGGACATGGCCAAGGACGGGACACGTAACAGCAGTTTGCACACAGATTAGCCTGAACTGCCATAAAACTATTTCCTTATACGTAAGAGTAACTCCCAGGTTTTCATGTATGAAACAGTTAAATGGTGTTTGACCACAGAAGGCAATTGTGCTTCCGAAACCTTCCTTCCACAGTTCGCAAGGCTCTGTTCCGTCTCTCAAATAACAGTCTTTATCAGACACGAGCTTTTGGTCAGAGTGCATCTTAAACCACAAACAGCTTTCCTTTTCAGTTCATCGGCACTCTAAGTCAAAGGCTCTTCATTACAGCCTCACCCTATTTTGGCTATTCTGCTTTTTCCCCCCATGTAGTAACAGAAGGTCTTACAGTTCTAAAATTTTCCTAAATTTTCATTAAACTGTGAAAGAGCAAAGTAGAATTTTCCCAGATTTAGAAGAGTACAGGGAAGCCAGCTTCACAGAAGTTAATTTTCTGAAAGTATAGAAAAATCATTTTTAAAGCTAGTCAACTTTGAGCCTTCTGTGTCAGCTAAAAATACAGATGTCTCACGTCTGATGATGGAGCACAGCAAAGGACTTGGATAACACCGTAATGAAAAAAGACACGGCAAGAGTAGCTGCTTCCTTCACCGAGAAGCTTTCAAAATATCTGGAAGTCAGACGGTCAGTAGAGGGAGGAGAGATCAAGTCCAGAAACTGATAAGACTGGACTGCAAAGCATGTTGTTTTGATCAATCCAGAGCTGCCCAAGGCCTGCAAAACGTAAGTTGACTGAAGAGATTTAACAGCTTTAACTGTCTAAGCAAATTTCTTTGATTAAGTACATTTCCAAAGCACGAAATCCCTGCCACTTTAACAGAAGATTAAGGAGTTTCTCTGCACAAAGGCTGGGATTCTGCAGGAAGAAATCCAACGAACCATTTGGGAAACCGTGACCTCTCTGCTGACTATGGAGGCAGCCTCAGCATTATTTTTCAGCTTCCATTGCTGGATCTTTTCCTTAGACATCAGGAACACTACTTTAGTCACATTTGTCCGTGGAAAAAAGAGTGTATCTAGATTTGTGTTTACAGTGCTGGCAGCTGTAGGAGAACTACATATCCTGAGAAAAGCTTCTTAAAGAAGACGTTGGGGTAAACCAATACCTGGGGATATTCCCTCCCTCTCCAAAACCTCCTTCCTGACAGACACCACATAAATGCACGTAGTGCTAGGTCTAAATTTGTGTGAATAAAAAAATGAAAAAAAAAAAAAAAACAAACCACCAAGCATGAGCAGTTTATGAATCAGTTCAAACCTTCTGCCAATACCATGTCTGCTCATCCTATTAAATCTTGTTCAAAGGTTTCTTCTCTGGCTTATGCTTGGAAATATACTGAAATTACAGCTGTGTGCTGCATTTGCTTGCAAATGCAAACCAACCTCCTTGGTTTGTTCAGCAAAGAAATCTTGATTTTAAAAAAAAAAAAAGGTTAAATTAAAATTTTCAGTATAGTATATGAAATACTTTTAGAATGCATGGTTTTAGGAAGAAAGGAGCCGATTTAAATGTATCCTCTTAGGCAAGAGGGAACTCATCTGACAGGCAGAGACTCAAGTATAAATAAAGCACAACTGATTTGTAGCAATTAAAATAACAGGCAAAATGTAAGCTCTAGTCAGCATTTGAGTGCTTTTATCTGAACTTCCACATGGAAAGAATTTGACTTAAAAAGTGGTGAGTTTTTCTTGGGGATTTTTTTGGTGGTGGTGGGCTGCTTTTGTTTTATGGGTTGGTTGATTGGTTTGATTTGAGATTTCCAGTAACCAAACAAGGAAACCTCTAGGAAACTTGACAAGTTGTTTTACTGAAAAGGTATAAAACATGCTACCCAGCAACTGGAAAAGTTAAAGGACAATGGGAACAGAAAAGCAAAGTTACCAAAACAGCACAGAAACTCTTCTCAAGCTTCGGTGAGAACTGAGCCAATGAGAGCACACATGATACAGATGGCCCATGTGAAACAACTCTGAAATATATCTTAAAAATAGGACAACAACAAACTCACACTCATCTATGGTCAGGAAACAGCATCACAGCCGACATTCGCCATAGGTGAACTAGAGCCAGATGCAGCGCCACTGGTGACTTAGACAGCATAGTATAGTTTTGGCAGGAGGGACACAGGATACCTAAGAAACATTTACTTTATCATCTCCTTTCCCTCTGTCAACCTATAATCTACCTCGGGATTACCTATAGACTGAATTACCTTGAAAACTGAACTCTAAAAACCATCCAAAAGGAGAAAAGTGAGGGATGCATACAAACCAGCAGTATTCTATATCTTTTTAGATTAATAAAAAAATAAAGGGAGACATTCAAAGATATCCTTGGAGGGCCAACAAGCATTAAAAAACAAATATAAAGAAATATATCTAAAGCACTCCACACTAATTTCACAAGAGATGCATCTGTTTTTTCTTTAGATGACTGACTCATAAAATAGCACTATGCTTCAGGAAGCCACACAAGGACATCACATCAATTTTTAAATGACTACAGGCAAATTTATGTTTTGCCACATGGAAAGTTTTATCAAAAAATATCCAGGTTGATATTTTCAGAGCTTACTGTCAGTATGAATTATCAGCAATACACATTACCACAAACATTCAATTATACAAAATATATGACTCACTTATTTGATTGAGTGGCCACACAGGCATTCCTTAACACCAGATTTGCAACACCTACAACAGGTGGTGGTACCTAAATTGTTTGCATTTGGTAACTTAGAAAAGTATCTCTTTTATAAAAAGAGGTTTTGTAAAGGGAAGTAAGTTTCCCCTTCGGATCTCTAGAATAGTTCTCCAAAAATGATGCTCTCTTCCATTGCAGACACATCCAGGTATGATTAATTCTACACAATTGAAATGATGAAATAGTGGGCACCTGGCTTTAGTACTGATTTCCAGAATCCAGCCCTCAGAAAGAAGAAGTTTTCTGAAAGCTCATGCCCTTATAAGTACACTTAAGCAAACCAAACCAAGCCCTGCAATAATGAAAAGGGAGGACACCCCTCCACACTCCACCCAGGTAACTCAAGCTCCCACCGTGATGCACGGCTGAACTGCTGCAGTGAGCTGCAAGCGAGCCCTGTCTAGCAAAGGCTCTTCAGAAGAGACCCTGACTGGAGCTGGAGCAGCGCTTCAACAACTGCATCTCTCAAGAACTACAATTAAGACTACAAAAGGCATTTCAAAAATAGGGTCATAGATTGGGCAGGCGAATGCATGAACAAGGGCACGATTTTTCACGTAGTCAGGATACACTTGTACAGCAAACCTGCAGATTAAATCCCAGTTTTAAGAGATTACTTCTGTGTTTCTTTTGTCACTTTCTCATGACAATGGAGTGGAATCCAACTCTGGATATCTTATGAGGCAGCATCAAAAGAAAACATGAAATTTAATAAAGTATGGGGATAGTTAGGTGCTACTTTACCAAGTAGCAAAGACACATAGGAAACAGCACAATGTTTTTGTTTTAGCTGAACCATACATTACCAAATGCAAAAGAAACCCCAAAAGCGAACATCCCCTTACCTATAAATGAATGCAGCATACCCCTAACCCTTCCAGGTTTTTTTAAGCTGCTCCTTAGGACAAATGTTCATATTTTATTCACAAGGCTTCTGAAATATAGATAAAGTCAGCACTCTTAATTGCCAACTCTGCTGGCATGAGAGATGGTGAACTATGACTGGCTTGAACCTCCCAATTTTTCACTCCTCACTTCAGATTATCCTTGACCAAATCATCAAAACCTAAATCTATGTACGCACACTGGGAGGCTCTCCTAGAAGGTCACCGATTTCTGCGGTAAGAAGAATCAACATGTTGTTCTGACCCTGTTGTTACACTGACCTCTTCCAGCAGAGCAGCACCTGAGTGGCTGTGCTTGGGGTCTTCACCACCTCGGCTTTCATGCCTTAGCCTCCAGGCAAAATTTGCTGAAAGGTGTCAGAGCAACATGAAACTACATATGCACTAGCAAGTAGAAAGAACAGCATAGGGCTGGCCAGGGATTAGTACTCAAATGCAATACAGAGAATTTAAATTATGTTCGTAAAGATCACTTACTGGATTTTCAGTCACTCTACTTGCCAAGAGGAAAAACAATTCCCCGGAGACTACTTAAGAACTGCACTTAGAAGAAAGCCAGAGCAGGATCCTGCTGATGCCAAAGTCTGTGGGGCTCAGAAGGGCCCCTGATATGCATCGTACAGTATTTACACCAGGCTGCAAAATGCATGACCTTCATCCTCTTTCAGCTTCAAGTACAACTGATGCATTTCTGTCCCCCGTTCTAGATTACTCAGTAAAAGCCCAACCAGATCTATCGACCATCTCACCCACTAACAAATCTCACCTACAGACCAGCAAGGCAGAAGGCAGAAAAAACCAGATCATTTTAACAAGAGGGCTTACATTATTTACATCTCCTTCTCACTGGATTTTCAGTAGCTTAGCTCACAGGCATTCCTTTTCATTGACACAGATGTAAATAAGAAAGGAAGTATCGGTGCTCTTTGGACAAATATTGAGGGACAAATACTCTTGTGTCTTCAAGGGATAACTCCACATTGGCAGCAGCACAGAATGGCATCGCAGCAGGGAAGCCCTGAAGGGCAGATTTCTTCCCAGACACGAGTAGAGCATGGCTGGCGCTGAGACACATAAGTGACCTTAACGCTCCTTGGGCTAGACATCTACCCCGGCTGGACACACATCCCAGCAGGAGGACAACTGCTCAGCGGGGTCTAGAATGACTGCACGGGGAAAACGGGTCTTCCCATCCTGTGAAGCAGAGAGACGAAAGAGTGGCCTTCTGCTGTGGGAGGCACGTTGCTAAGCACCTTTCCCTCCCACCTTCCTGAAGCCCGGACAGCAGTATCTCAGAATTGGGTTTCAAGGCAGAGTTCGGTTCTCACCTGGGTAGTCCCACTGAAATAAATGGGGCTGCTCAAGCAAATAGCTGCTGCTCAGAACCTGTCACCTTTGGACTCAGCATAAAGCTTCGAACTTTGAGGATTACCAGTCTTGTGATGATTCATGTAACAAACCAGTCTGTGCAGTAGCGATACAGAAACTCCTCCTTTTTCTTTTTTTTTTTTTTTTTTTTTTTTAGGAACACAGCAGTGAAGCAAGCAAAAAGCCCTCGGCGTATGTTCTCAGCTCTAGGCAAGAGCTTTCTTCCCTCCATTCCTCCCCACAAAGCTTTTTTTTTTTTTTTTTTTTTTTTTTAAATGCACACATTGCATTAAACGAAGGTAACTGTATGCCTTAAATCTGATCATAACAAGGTGATTCTTTTTTCTTGTTTTTGTTACTGTATTAGGTCTCTAAAAGCTAAGTTGTTTTATGACCACCACAGCAAGAGCACATTAAAACATTAAAAGGTAGACAAAAAGAAACAAAGAATAAAAACAAGCTTGTAATTTATTAATTACTGATAATGACTTAAGCTTAGAATCTGTCATACTTCTTTAGATGGAATATCACCTTACCCTTCACATCCCACCACTAATTTGCCTCCCTGCCTGTGAAAAAGGAGTCCCTGAGCAGGGAGGCAAAGCTTGGCCCTCCAGTTTCACCTTTATCTGTTTCCAGAGTGCAGAGTACTTGTGCCAACATTTGGCTTTTTGATTTCTTGGCATTTAAGACTCTACTACCAGGCCCTCTGCTACCCCATTAACTGCCAGATAATGCATCATCTGACAATCATTACTATTTTAAAGGAAACCTGCTGCAATCCTGACCTCCACTATTTTATTTATTTTTTATAATAAATATAGCTTTGGAAGTGCATTAATATTTGGAGCCTAAAAGCTTTGAAAGTACAGTTTGAACAGTGAAGAGGCTTAAGAGAGAAGCTATTCCGTATTTCATAACCTACGTTTTTCATCAAATCCTTCAGGGACACAACCATTTGGGCTAGATTCCTCCCTCATCCTTCCAAATTCTTCTACCCACAAAGTCCACGTCCCAGTAGCTACCCCAGTTCAGATCCATATCAGCGAACAGGCAAGAAGTAGATACAAACAAGCCGTGAATGTCACACTCCCTGCCATTTTTCTTTCAAATTCTGCCAGACAAACCAACAGTGGCCAACGCTGAAAACCCCAAGACGTTAGCACGCTTCCATAAAGACATGCAATTAATAAAATGACATGCAGGTCACCCAGTGAAGAGCAATGTTGAATTAGGGAGTAGAATGGGCTCTTTCATAGGGTTTTCAAAGGCCACACACTGACGTAAGCTCTCTGCCATGCTAAAGCTAGAACAGAGTTTCTAAGTACCGGGTAGCAAACCCAACTAGAAGCAACCGACCATCTATCAGGAGAACAACATTTTGCCTTTATTTCAAGTAAGCTTCTTGCTAGGAGCTTACTGATTTTTTGACATCACACGGGTCACATTATTCTGAAAAATACAGAACCAGTGAAAACTGAATCCATCACTACCGCTACTGCCTGGCAAGCCTGATCTAGGACAATCCAAACCCTGTGCACACTCCCATACAGGTTTAAACTTTGAGGCTTTTGGTATGCCCAATGAAATGGACCCACCTGCTAGCTGTTATATCCATTTCTCTTGCTTCCCTCCACCAATGCAGAAGACCCAGGTTTTTTTAAAGATGTGAATCAACAATGAAACAATCACCCTGCACTCCAAATGACCAAACCAAAACTGTTTCCATGACGTCCATGAATAGAGATTATGTTCATCTAAACATATTATTTCTCTACCTTCCGATGAGCATGACCAATGTTTTCTGCAACGATTAAAGAACCACAGCAGTCACAAACCCTTGAATTGTCTGTCCTTTAGACACTACAAAGAACAAGAGCTCAAGGCCTCAGAACAAGACCGCAGCACTGATCAGTTCCCCTATGTTATAGAGGATCCATCTAATTCAGCAGTATCTACTAATCTTTCAATATAGTCAATTAATACTTATCTGCTAGCACCTCTAGGATGAGAAACACAGGACAGGTTTGTCTGGGTTTTTTTCACCTCACTGGTGCACTAGTGTACTAATACAATTAAGTATATAGCACATCAGTGTCCTCATCAGCCCAGAAAAGTCTCCTTCTCATGCAGGCACCATGAGGTCAGCTGCAAATTACTTTCCAGAGGGCATCCTGAGGACAGTAGTAAGGCTGGGGTAGGTAGCTTCTCATGGGATATAGTTTTTCCTAGATAAAAATATGTACATTTCTAGGATGTGTCAGATTGGCCATGCATGCCCTGTGGAAATGCTCTTTCAATATAGAGAAAAGTACAAAGACTTACAAATATCCAGAGACGGGCTTATACTACTGCTCTGACTGGGTTGCTTCAGGTCTGGAAACCCCTGACTTGGGGTTTGGCAGACTTGGATTTTTTTTCCCCACAGAGAAACTGTGTTTGGGCAAAAACCACAAACAGTCCAGCACACATGGCAACCATATACCCATCCAATTTGAGAGATGTTATGAGGCTGTGTGCCACCAGCCCAGGCAGGGTGGAAGAGGCTATGCAAAGATTAATGGTATGCTGTTGTTAGGCACCTGGGGAACACTCCTGTGTTCCTAAAACTGTGTGTGTGCCCTAGGTACATCCCAGTTACATATTCAGGTGCACATGAGAGACACGCATCTGTGTCCCTGATTTCCAAGAGGTTGGTCTAGCAAACCCAATTTGGCCCAATTGAAACGGAGTGTGCAAGCAGGGATGGTCGCATCCAGAGGGTAGTGGTCAATGGCTCGATGTCCGGATGGAGACCGGTGATGAGTGGTGTCCCTCAGGGGCCCGTACTGGGACTGGTGCTGTTTAATGTTTTCGTCAATGACTTAGACAACGAGATCAAGTGCACCCTCAGCAAGTTTGCGGATGACACCAAGCTGAGTGGTGCGGTTGACACACCAGAAGGATGGGATGTCATCCAGAGAGACCTGGACAGGCTGGAGAGGTGAGCCTGTGGGAACCTCAAGAGGTTCAACAAGGCCAAGTGGAAGGTCCTGCACCTGGGTCGGGGTAACCCCCAGTATCAATACAGTCTGGGGGAAGAAAGGATCAAGAGCAGCCCTGC
>NW_009259588.1:7472288-7483946 GCF_000687185.1 Egretta garzetta
TGGATATGAGGAAGAAATTCTTTACAATGAGGGTGGTGAAACACTGGAACAGGTCACCCAGAGAGGTAGTGGAGGCCCCATCCCTGGAAACATTCAAGGCCAGGTTGGATGAGGCTCTGAGCAACCTGATCTAGTTAGCAGTGTCCCTGCTCACTGCAGGGGGGTTGGACTAGATGACCTCTAGGGGTCCCTCCCAACCCAAAACATTCTATGATTCTATGATTCTATGAAAGCAGAAGACTGTGAAGAACAGCTATGAGTGAGAGCAGCAGGACCCACTGTTTGAGTTCATGTGAAGTCTTCCCCTTTCCCTCCAACATCTCTTTGCCATGCTCTTCTGTGTATGGGCACAGCCTGGTTCTGAACATGATACTTTCCAGAATTGCAAGCAGTTACAAAAAGGTGTGCCAGCACCTTGGGGCCTATGCTGTGCCCCCCGAGACAATGCAAGAGTCCTAATGGGACTATATGAGAAGAACCTCATCTGCCCCGCCTCCCACCAACAGTTTTATTTGGGACTGATGGTTTACTATCTCTTTTCTTTCTTTGTTTTTGTTTCAGAAAGAAGGCGCTGAGAAGATGATGACCTCCATAGAGCAGATTTTCATTTGCAACTTAAGAGACTGATTCAGGAACACACTTCTGATGTCTGTTAATGATGAATCTAGGTGCATCCTGAACTCGGTCCTTCCACAGCCACAATAAGCCAAAGCAGGAGATGGCTAGGGAAACCAGTATCATTGTGAGACAGCATTTATTTCTTTTCCATGGCTAATGACTGAACTGTAATAGAATACGTATTTATTTACTTGAAGAAGGATGCTATAATGGTGATCTATCAGAAGCTGTGCTATCTGTGTAATAGAAGCTCACTTTGCAGCAAATTTAAATACTAACCACACTGATCATCACACTAAAGCTCCTGTAAGACATATTTCATTATCTTGCTCAAAGGGCATTTTGAATATGATACAGCAATTCTACCCTACAGAGAGCCTAATTAAATACAGCCATCTAGTTACCGTTGTACCAGTGAACCTTAATTACCCTGCAACCCTTTAAAGGTTGTTTTGGGAGACTCATTCTGATACAGCGTAAAAAGTAAGTAGAGCTTCAGATAACTATTTCCTACCCACTGGGGACTAAAAATGATATGATATAAGAAGGCCTTTGGATAGACACATAATTTAAATTAACAGGAAATCAGTCAGACCTATTTTTCTGAACGTTTTTCATTTGTTTTCAAGCCACCCTGAACTACTCCAAAACTGCATTAAAAGGAAACTTATTTTCTCATATTTTGTATCCTTTCCTGAGGGGAGAGGGAGGAAAAAGAAGCCTGAAAAAATTTTAAAAAGGCATCACTTTCACCACTTTTACTTCATTTTGAAGCTACTAGAAGAGGTTTCTAAGGTAAGGTGAGCAAACACATCGCGGTAATCCTCACAGGATAAATCACGCAAGTGCAGCAACAAGATTAAGAAGCAACGACATAAGAATCTTCGCTGCACGAGATGTGTGTTTAATCCTTTGCTCTGAAGCCAATGTGGTTTCAGGGTACTGTTGAGTCAGTAGATGAAGGGTTGAAAAAGAACTTTTATTGGCTTTTAGAGTCACTTCTTTAGCCAATATGAAGAAGAATACAGAGAAGCTCCGTTACATGTGACTGCTCGTTCTCCAGTCTCAAAAGATGACTGTGATGTAGACTTCAGAAAGGAAGACAAGTCCTTCAGAGAAAGCATCCCCCTTACCACACAGAATGGCACAGAATTAAGGAAGGGGATTCCTAAGGGAAAAGCATCAGAAGACTTTGTCAGAAGAAAGAGGTTAGCACTCAAGGTTTTAGCTTACAGATGAGAATAAAAACTTTTAAGGATACACATAAATACCTGTGTAGTTGTGCCCCAAGGTACAAAAGATCTCGCAAGAAAAAATATCTTCGGCTCACATAAAACACTCTGTGCACAGGGATTTATAGAAACTGTTTTGGTAATGTTCTACGGGAAGTAATGTGAGATATTAAATTAAAAAAAAAATACAGTCCTCTAAAACCCAATAAGCAGGAAAAAACCTCCAGCACATTCAATTCTAGCAGAGAGGAACATCTTTCTTCAGTCCAACAATCTTCTCTTCAGGGAAAGAAACACATCTTAATGATTGAATTCACTTTGGCTATTCTCCCCTTTACTCCACACATACCAGTTCTTCCCACAAAATTTCTTGATCCCTCCCAAAATTTGGAGAGGGAGAATTGCTAGCAAATGTAATTATTAAGCTCACTTATTAAGGCCACTGTGACTGGAGAAAGACACAATACAGGTCCTCTCTCCATCACTCTTATCCTTTCTTTCTGTATGATTTCCAGGTCTTCTGAGCTTCCTCCTAATGGAAAGGACCTACATGGATGTTGGAGGTAACTTATCCTGGAGTCTTCAGGGCACACTTGAAGACAGAGGAAGGGCAACAGATATGTTCTTGTGTTCACTGAATGACTTATTAGTTAAGGGGCCACACTGTGAGCAGCAGCAATAATACCCCTTCCACCCAATAACACAAATAGACGAGGGGCATCTTTATATTCAGTCCTGGATCTTTTTCTAAGATAGCAACACCAGCTCAACCAAAATATTAAAGCTGGTCTAAGCTACCGAAAATACCTTCTTCAAGATCCAACCTACATTCCCTTGCTTAACCCACTTTAAAACTCTGCCTTAAATTCAGTGTAAAATCCTAAAAGGGGTAAAACACTCTGTTCCCAAGGGCAAACCATCCACAACATACCATTCAACAAGGGAAGTTGGATGTACTCAGTGGCTATGGTACACTAAAGCTCTATTGCACACATAAACCTAATCCCATAGTTTCACACAAATGAATAAACAAGACCAAATGTGTTCCAACGTAATGACAGAAAGTTGTATGGGAGGTCAGATGTTTTGAGCAATGTTTTGCTAAAACAACTCTGGATTTTACTACGGCTAATACTGTCACCATGTCCACTTCCTCAGTACATCCCGCTATCCCTTGCCAATAGTAATCTTTGCCTTTCTGTTACGAGCTTTAATGAAAGCTAAGTGCCTCCTTATTCACCGCACTGACATATAGTTGATACGACCTTTTAGTTTAGCAGACAGGGGGAAAGAAGTTTAAAAGCAGGATGTCTCTCTGAAAAGAGATAAGCAAGCAGGTCCTACATTTTGCTCCCTCTCAACACTAGGCACTACTTCAAACTGCACTTGGCTACAAATATCAGTAAGCATTGCCAAAAGCCACAGAGAAAAATGTAACCTGAATGCTCCTGACCTGTGTACCTGCCGCTGACTTGGGTAACTGAAAGGACAAGCGCACATCTTTGGGAGCGATCCCTCTGCTGCCCACTTTAAGCCTTTTAAACTCACGCTGGTTAACAGATGGTCCCTGCACGCTCCTAAGGCTGCTGACACATATCTCTAGGCATATATACAGCCGCTTAGGAGGGTACCTGCTAAGATCATGTTTCTGCTGCCTAGGGCAGCATTAGCTGTGAGCAGCTAAGTTTAGAAAGGCCTGCCACTTTTTAATGACATCACATGCCCTACGTTGCCTTAATCTTGGTGACTCTTCCCCCTGGTTTCCTATGACTGTGTCACGAAGCCCATTAACAAAAAGCTATATTCCATCCATGTAATGATACTTCCCAACCAAACATTTTTGCCACCCTCCCCTTGGGGCCCCCTTAACACTGACAGAGCTGTTACACGCACTGCTTGCAGAGGGGGAAACTTGCAAGGTTAGACCCCAAGGTTATTCAGTGATGCCTATCTTGTTTTCTTTAAAAAAGAAACATTATTTATAAATTAATTTGTCCCAAGAAGTATTATTTCAAGCAATCTTATCAAATTCATCTCACGGGACAGTTTGTTCTTCTGAGCCTTGAGATAAGACTAAGTTACAAATCGAGCCTTATTGATTTGTTTTTGCCTTTTAATTATAGGCTATTATTTTGCAGGTTATTGGTTAACCCCAGTTAATTTTTTATTATTAGCTTTGAAATGCTCCAAGATTTTGCCATGCTTCCACACAGAGAAAATTAAAACAATCGATTGCTTTCCATTTATTTTTGGCTATTTCAACCTAGGGAGTAACTGTGAAAATTTGAAACAAACTTTTAAAGTTTTCTGGAAAACGTTCATCACATTGGTGAAATCTAAAAAGAGCCTTCACGTGTAGTGTAAGTCATAAGGAATGATGAACAAAGGCGGCGATAAGACAAAATTAAATTGTTTGCGAATGGATGAACGTGACAAATTGCTTTAAATATAAACAATGACTACTCATTAGCAGCAGTTTATTCCTAACTCCCCACCTCAGTGTTTTCAATAAACCACAACAACCCAAAGAGCAGTCACTAGGCAGAGAGAAGGAGCGATCATCTCTCTGGGGAATGATCCTTTATCCTAAGGATACAGGCTGATCATCTAAAGCCATAGATCCTAATTCACAGCTTTAAATGCATGTATGGCAACTCTCCCAAGCCCGTAGGGACAGCCTTCAAGAAACTGCAGGCCAACATATTGCTGCTGCCAGCATACGTAGCCCTGATAAACACAGGAGAATGGAAAAGGTGGCAGGAAAAGAGAGATGCCAACAACAACATCAACAACAACAAAACCCCACAGAAGGCAGAAGCTGAGAGCATCACATGAGATACTCAACTACCAACCTCTTCACCAGCAGCCCACACCACAGGACCTTTACACCCACATGCTCCCGCAACCGAGGCTGAGCACGGGGAAGAGCCATTCTTCTCCAAACATTACAGATGCCTTATGCATCAAGCATAGCCACATCAAGGTCTCTGCTTTGTTTCTAGCACTTCTCTAGTGCAAGAAAACAGAGAATTAAGCAGAAGAAAAAAAAATACGTATGAAAACTGTACTATCATGATTTCAACAAGGAAAACAAAGGACCATTACAGATGTCAGATGTGAGTAAACTCTTTCTCAAGGAATACTGCAATATAACTATTATTTTCTCATTTCATCCTAACTGGGGGCATATCTTCTGTTCTGAGAGAAACTCCTATGGCTTAGCGCAAATCTGTAGTAAAATGGGACTAGCTTGAGACATACTCTTTCAACTTAAGGCTGTTTCTGATGGCTTAACGCTGTTGTAAGACTCGACTGACTTAGGTTTTGACTGGCTGAGGGAACATAGGAATGTTTTTCCCAAGGACATGCACCCCAGTCAGTTCCCAAATCTAACCATCAGTAGACTCCTTACCCTCTTATCCCCAGAACAGAAATAAGGACACACAGACAGAAAAGTGTCAAAACACTCAAAACAGGTCCTCCCCAATTTGAGGCATCAAGCTTGCAGCAGGCTTTAACTATTTACAATGCTCTAGCAAAGAATTATTTAGCCTTGATGAAATTTGTCTTCCACTTTAATAATGCATCAAGTATTTAATTTGCTTATAACTATTAACCAGATGTCTGTCTGTCCAAATACTGTAAGCACTAACCATAAAAATGATACTGCACTATAAATTATGCATAGTAAGGATTTTCTGATTAACTATGTGCTGCAGTCGTTACCCATCGTAGTTAAAATGGCATGTGTCCATACAGTATATCAGTGTGCAAACACTTGTCACATGCTTCCCCTACCTTACGTACTTCATGACCAGAATGAAACCGCAGCGCGTCTGGAGTGCAGAAGAAACACAGGTATTTCACTTTTCAACTCTGCCTCCCTATTTTCTTGCTGAATTTGCTACTCTTTAAAGTTCTTCTTTGGACATCACCTTCATTTTGTTTCTTACAGATTCAACTGTAATTTCAAGATACAAAGTTTATTGCCTTTACTGCAGACTTTGTCTAGGGGCATTGCAATAATTACCTTCTTTCAAATATTCACTAACAGTGGTTCCCCAAAAATCCTAGGAAACGCAGCCATGTACCAGGGGTCAAGCTATAGCCTCAGCATATCAATCTAAAACAAGACCCCAATGCATTCTAAATGAAAGCAACAGAATTGCATGATTATAAATCATTATTGAATGATTATAAATAATTTTACCCTAGAAGTATTCTGAATGAAGAAAACATTTTAGTTGACTATACCAACAAATTGTATTACCATGTAAAACACATTAAGTTAATATAATTACAATGTTAGAACTGACACTTTTTGCACCTTATCCACAAGAGATACATTGTCATGAATATTCGTCACCAAGAAAGCGTGAATGCAGCCAAGTTCCATTCTGCTACAGAAGTATGATATTCCACACTGACTCTGTAGTCTAAAGTCTAAGCACAAGAAACAACTGCTAATAACACAATATTTCATTAGCATTGACATTTTGTATTATCTGAAAGCAGACAGCCTGGGACATTCTTTCTGCATTAATGACTTTTGTCATACTGCAAAAACTTAGGAACTGTAAGACTGATTCTGAAGGCACTTACATGCCTAGCTGTGAGTATTACTGTGAGTAGTCCCAATGAAACCAATTAGTTGACTCAGAGTAATTAAGGATTAAAGCTAATTATACCTGTTACTGAGAATTAGGCCCTTTCTTTTTACTAAATTTTACAGCTAATAATTCTGAATAGGGTTGCCAGTTCTAACAATTTTATCTGAAGTTTTGGAAAAATGTCTTTTCCTTAAAGACCTATGTCCAAGAAGAAAACTGTGGTTTCTGACAAAACAAGAAAAATAAAAGGATTTTGCAGTGTCACAGCTCGCAGAAATAAACTTGCTTGCGTTAACTCAACAAGCTCATCAAGCGGAAGACAAATACAGAGATAACTTCCTACTCAGGTAAATTCTGCCACATCAATTTTCTTGAAGAACCAGGTTAGCAACAAAGCACAACAGCAGCCTTAAAATCACATGTATGGCAGACAGCTATAAGAGGCGTCGGGTCTGCATATTCTGATCCAAAAGCAAACACGTACCTTCCTTTCTTCTATCTCCTGTCACGGTTGTTCCACGGCAATGCCGGTGTCATTGACTACACAGGTATCAGCTGCCCCTCCCGGCACAGAAAGGTGATGCCCATGTACAGTGCCACAAGAACGGTTAAAGTATTAACGCATTTGGTTTTAGCCAATTCCACCAACACATTCAGCACCCAGAGAAATGGATCTTGCATCATTTTCCTCTTGCGGGTTCCATCATTTTGACTAATCATGCCTTTCCCTTTAAATTGTCCCCAATCACGTCTGTTAATTGAAGTCTGCATCAACAATTCCTGTTTGGATGACTGCTGGTGAAGCACGGGCATCTCTCCCCTTTACAGGACCTGGAGAACCTGTAAACTTATTCCCACCTGGAACTCACTGAAGGTCATAGTCTTAAACCAAAGGTCCCCAAAGTCAAGTACAAGAGTTAAAACCTCAGCTGCTGTTAAGACCTCTTCCTTCAAAACAGACTGTTTACCTACTGCATACGATGTTAATACAGAGGCACTTCCAGCCACTCCGCTTAGCCCTGGCAAAGGCGGATTCTTGCCACATGGTGGGCGACATTCAGTTTTTGAGGCTCATTTTCCCTGGTGTGTGCACTTGTGCTCCCGCAGCTGGAGTGCAGCCACAAAATGAGGAATGGGCACACATCCGATCTCTAGCTACACACTAAATTAAGCAGCATTAAGACTTAAGAGTTGTCATTTGATTGAAGTGCAGGCGCAAATTTTCGTAACGCAAAACCTGATGGCAAAGGAGGCCAGTTCTTCAGGCCCTTTTATAAAGGTACCAAGAAATGCTTTGCCAAAACTGGTGATTTGGCTGCTTAACTACAAGAGGATCTCCATGACAATAATCTGAGGGAGTGATTAGAGCAGAGACAGAAAGTGGCATTTTTCCAAGCATGCATTTTTACTAATCTTTCTCCAGAAAGAAATAAAACCTCCCACACGTATTAGAAAGCCTACTACTGCATATTGCTATATCCCCTGTTCTCCCAAACCTGATGTTTTCTTAAATCTTAAAGCCACCATAATTTGAAAGTATTTTTAAAAATACAAATATGCCCTTCAGATTACCCTTTCACCCCTTCAACATCATTTCTAACCTGTGAACTCCATAAATCCAAAGTTGTTTAAATCCTTATACCATTTTAGGGATTATTTATGCTAATCATGAAGCCATGCAGAATATTTTATTATGGATATACGCAAACATACGCTGGATAAACAGGGAAGAAAAAACACAACTCCAAAATGCGATAACATTTCAAATGACTGCAGGATGATTAATTGGGTTAGTGTACTAAATAGTATGTAAAGATGACCAGGGGCAAATTCAGAAACTTCAAAACAGATTTTTAAATCAAATGATAGGTTTTAGAGAAAATTAAAAATGGATGGAGTGGAGGTTTTCTGCAGAAAATCCAGTCAAGTCATTTCACTTTATTTTCACCTATTTAGAATGTACCCACCTCAGTGAGCTGTATAAATGTTCTTTCTTATTTTACACAGTGACAAAATAAAGCGCACAACCTCCTCCTTGATCACTGCAGAAAAATGTATCATATCCTTATAGACAAATCACATGTATGAGGCTAAGACACATGACATTATCTTTCCATTTGAAAGGAAAATCATACATCCTTTTACTCTCTGAAAAGTATTCAGCACAGCTCTAAAGCTATAGAATGGGATGAATACGGCGATACAAATAATAACAGTAAGGCAGCCTACCATGAAGGCTGTAAGGAGCACTAGGGCCCAAAAAGAGTGTGGAAGGTGCCAGGACAGTGAAAATGGAAGACGCTTTTGATTTCAACTTTGTGCCCGGTTCAGATCAGGAAAGTTCCTGTGTGTAAAATGAACAGTCACCCTTTGTGTCCTGGCTTTCCCCCACCAGCTCTGCATCACAGAAACAGCCGACTATGAACATTTCCCAGCTCACTAACATTTGTCTCAGCCATTCAGCAGTTTCTGCCAGGATCCTCCTCCCTCTTTACACCCTGTGAATTAATTCTGCTTGCAGCAGCACTAACACAGGCTGCCGTGGGATTTTTTTCCCCCTCCCCAATGTAAGTTATTCATCACTGCTTAAGAACAGTAAATGATACCGAGTTCACTTGCCTTTCTGGACACAAGGACCCTTCTGCTGTACACCGGGCAAAATTGTGCAGAGCCACTCAGTCCTTTCCCTCTCAGCTTTGCTTTCCCAGAACACATTCCAGGAGAACATGTGGCTCCATACCACAAAGAGATAAAACAGCTCTTTCATCATCGAAGGGAAGCAGAGATGTATATTTCTACAGTCTGGCTCAGATCCCTGGCTGAAGGCAACAAATGACTTACATCACTTGAGGATCCAGCCACTTCAGTGAGATTACTAAGTGACTTCAGTACACTTAAAATCTGTGCTGCGCTTCAGGGCCAAGAGAGCCAGCTGGGTTCCATAGCTGGCACAGGCTGCACCATCCCTATCGGGTCTGCTCTGTCACTGCCTCTCTCTCCCCACCTTCAGAGCCCAGCTCCTGCACCCCTCTGGCCACAGGATTCTGTTCAGTCGCACCACTGGTGCATGCTTTCAGGTTGGGGAGGGGGGAATATATTCACATTCAAAAGCTCCTCATTTCTTTCTCATGTCAGAGAATATATTCTTTCTGAAGGAACACCCCCTCTTTGCTGACCCCTAGTACAGCTACTGCAGTCATTCTGACCTTACACCTTCTCCAAGGCATTGCCTTGCTTTCTCCCCAAGCCTCCATTCCCAGGTTAGTAGTAGACAATCAGCCTTTTTCAAACAAGGATTGACATTTGATGACCTCCCCGAACCACCTCAGGAAGGTCCCATGGCAGCTAAGATCAAGACGGCTTCTTGTGCCACTTACCAAGAAGCCAGTTTGCTAGAATCAGCTTTGCAAAGGATTGCAGTACAAAGCTTACTCTTTTTCACCTAGGAAGGAGTACAAGTGTCTGTCTGAATACACAAGTAGCCTTCAACAGTGACTGACACCTGAAGGGCTAAAAGAGAACCTGATCAGATCAACTCAGTGTAGTAGTCGCCCTCCCTCCCCCCAACAAAAATCAATAAAAATTCTGACAGGGATTCCCCAAGCAGTGCGTGAAGGGGGAGGCAGAAGAAAAGCTCACACAGCCTGGATCATTTAGTGAGAGTTTTAAGTGGTCTATTTCCTTATCAGTCATCACCTCTGTTAATTTATCAAGCTTGAAAGCTACCTACCATACACTGTCATCTGAAAAGCATAATATTTGCAACAAGAAAAACATAAATAGGTCAATACCTGTAAAAAAAACACATGAACTTGTCACCTGGCCAGGACCAGGAGAGAGATTATGCTATTGGACAGTTGTCACAGACGGAGGCCCAAGTTTTCAGAAGCAATTTGGGATTAGCTTTTAGGTGCCTGAATAAGAAATCTAGAAAGACAATTTGAAAACTGCTTTTAAGAAGATATGTACGAAAAGCCAGATAGATGTTGAGAGATGAAGCCATACCAAATTGCTAATGATACTAAAGAAAACAAAAGACCACTGCCTGAAAGAGCACATCCCACATTCCTCTGGTGTCGCACTGGAGGAAGTCTTTCAGAAAATTGAAAAATTAATTTCTGTATGCAGACTGATTCAGTATCAAATATGCAAAAGGAATTCATATCTGTCTATGGTTTTATGATGTTATGTAGCTACATTAATTTTGGCAGAAGAGGTAATTTAAATCCTTTGGGAAACATTATCCTCTTGATATGAGCACATAACTCAGATTAATGGGATTTGCATATGTATAACAGTAGGGAGAATAATCCCGAGTTTGGAAAACAGCATTGTACTTTAATCCATTTGGGAACACCAGCAAAAAAACCATACCAGGGACAACTAATTGAACAACATTTGTTAACTCATGCTAGGTAATAATTGTGAGTTAATTGATCAATATTTAGAAACAAACATAATAAACAAGGGTATTTCGGAAAATCAAATAAAGCAGAACTGTTAATGGAACGGAATGAGAAGGGCAGGTAGAAGTTGCACTGTTAATCACTTATCAGTTGTGGGGTTTTTACCAACCAGACCAACTCTGTGCTATACCCAAACTGTGTAATTGACTCTGTGTACACAATCTCTCAGTTGTTCAACAATACAGAAAACAGCAGTAATGGTATAATTATAACTTACAGCTGAAGTAGATAAAAACCTGCTAGTTCTTAACTAGTGGTTGTAATTAAGAGTGGAGAAGAGCAGCATTCACTGCATCTGCTTATGTTTCATTAATAAAACTGGATTTTAAGTTCCAATACAGCAAAGCAGCTGCACGCTGCATCCCAGCCCTGACCATGTCCTGCCAGAAGACGATGACTGGGGAATGCAGCTCGACTTCTGGCAGCTGTAAGAAAAATAGCTCTGTAAGCACTGGTTGAGCAGCAGCTGTAGATATGGAATACATTAAGTGGAAAGCGAGCGATAAGCATGTAAGGGAGAGGTTATTTCCTTGTGCCCCAAGCGTCACTTTCGTTTCGACTGCACCAACGGGTGGAGGAAACTGCACTTCCATTCCACCACGTTCCCCCCCTGCACCGGCAAAGAGCCACGCACACCCTTGTGCACACGCGGGCGCTGCCAGCCCACGCACGGCGCGGGAGGACGAGGCACGGCCGGGCACGACCCTTCCAGCCCCTGCGGGGCGCCCGGCT
>NW_009259588.1:7483979-7486089 GCF_000687185.1 Egretta garzetta
GAGGGCCGTCAAAACCAGCACCAGCAAGGGGGCTGCACGGGAAAGGTTAGACACTTGGGGGGGGGGGAAGGAGGTCAAGGGAACTGCATAGGGAAGTTTAGAAACGGGGTGGGGAGTGGGGGGAAGGTCAGATATAACCCCCCAAAAGAATGAATTCAGGAGCACCGCACCTCGCCAGTAGTAAGTTTCAAAAGCAAACCCTGCGCCGCGTGGCGTTACCAAGTACGAGCAAAGAGCGGCTGAACAAATTTCCTAACAGCTGTTTCCTTGGAATAGAGAGTTCTCAAACCCAGGCTGCTTGGTTGGCGCTTTCTGAGGAAACAGAAGAGTAAAACCAAGAGCTCAGAAGCAAAGTGGGTACCAGTGGCACGTTTCACTTGCTTTTTGGCTCGCTTACTCAAGACCGGTTGCTAAGCAATTTTTTTTTTTTTTTAAAAGCTCAAAACTACTCACTGCCAGATGGATTAATGAAAACACACACTTGCACTACTGACAACATTTTTCATTTATATTTCTTGACACACCAGTACTGTTTCTTTTTATTATTTCTTTTAAAGCAATTCCATTCCCAGGTTTGAAAGTAAAGGCATAAATTAAAGAGAGCAGGGGAGAGGGGAGGAACAGAAAGCATCTAAGTGTAATTATCAATTTTTTCAGTGGATTGCAGGAAAGAGGTACCTAGAGACTTGCACGTCCTCTGGGACCTGTAGTAAAGACAGCATGTCTAGCTCAGCATAGCGATGTGAGGCAGCAGGTGACCTGAAGGTGCCTTGCTCTTAACTGGTTTATCTATTTATAACTACATGACATAACCTGTGACAGCACAAGTCAACGCAGGGTTATTTCAGCAGTCAAATAACCATACACATTCTCTTTTTATTTACACCTTACGCGTAGCGATGCTCTTTCCATTTTCACTCCCAGTTCTTTCGAGCTGAAACCTGGCATCTGGCACTGCCTTGCGGCCTGTGCCCTGAAACGCCACCCAACTTACCTATGGCTTGGTAATTTTTAAGAAGTCATGATCAGAAAGAAATAATGACCCGCCATACAATGTAACCAACCATTCTGTCAATGTTAAAACCAAACTGCATATTAGCCATTACCAAGGCCCATTACCAAGGCTGTAATTACAGCGGGGATAACGGAAGGGGGAGGGGAATCCATCCCATCCCCAAATGGAGGAGAAAACGCATCTCTGCCATCTCCAACTTTCTGCCCACTGAAAGTGGGGGGAGGAGGGATGGGGGAGACTGCAGCACGGCAAGCAGCAACTCCAAGGCCGCTCTTTTCCCTTTACAGCTGGCAGCGAGCTGACAGGCTCAGCATCAAAGACTGATACACAGTTGGGTCATTTTGTGGGGTGCCACTGGGGCATGAAGGAGGCTGCAGCAGAGCTTCCTGGCTCCAGATCCTCCCTTACACCCCCCGCCACGGACAGAGGAAGTCTGGTTTGGTGCAGAAAACCAACAGAAAGGACTTTCTTTTCCTTTCTTTTTGAGAGCAAGTAACCTCTGGTGCAGTTTACTGTTGACCAAGCCCATAAGGAAAGAAAAGGTCAGGGAAGGAGCGAAAACCACAGGCCTAGTGGGAAAGAAACAGGATAGTCACCATGTTCAGGATGAACCGAAGGAGACAGCCAAAACCTCAAGGGAGCCATGAGGAAGAGGTGGCAGAGTGGAAGAGGCAGCAGCAGAAAAGGGGGATGGAGAGGTCAGGTAGAGTCTTGCAGGAGGCTCGTCCCGGGAAGGGGCGAGAGGTGGTGTGTGTGGGGAGCTGGAGGTGTGTTGATAGAAAGCATCAGGCTGCAGACCCGTTGAGAGTCACGAAAAGCAACTCTGAGGCAATGGGGAGCCTCACGAGACTGAGAAAAGAGTGGACAAGGCAGGCGCAAGTTTCCTTGCACTTTTGAGGCACACAGCCCATCAGGGGAAGAAGGCAAAGAGCGAGAGGGGGAGAGACTTGCCAAACGCCACGGGCAGCGTCCCCCGGAGGGACGCCCCAAGAACCTGGCGAGGAGGGACAGCCCAGAAGTCCGGGGGGGGAGCGAGCGGCACCACGCTCTGCGGGGCAAGAGGATGGTGTGCTGGGCGAGGGGAGGCTCTGCGGG
>NW_009259588.1:7486830-7499359 GCF_000687185.1 Egretta garzetta
CGCCATGGGCTGGCTGGCCGAGGTGCCACCCTGCAGCAGGCCTGGCACCTTCCACCCCAGTCTCAGGCACCCTGAACTGCGCTCTTCTAGCCTATGGCTCCCAGAAGTCACAGCACGGCTGGATCGAGACGTGGTGGGAAGTCTAAGGGCTCATCCCTTCACCTCCTCCGCCTCTTTCCTTGGGCAAACCCATCGAGTAAACCAGAACGGTGCACCAAGCCAAGCGCTCTAAAATGCCAAGGGGACTGAGGAGCCTACGTTCTATGTTTCAAACTGGCTATCGCTTACAGCCTGGGACTCGTATTCATAAGTCGCTTTGGCAGGTCTTGGAGAAAAAAGGTGACCGTAAGCACAAGTCAGTGGCTCCATTCTCCAGCTGCAAACTGGGGACAGTGTATTGCTGCTTCACCCCTATTCCGTCTTCTCTATTTAGTAATCGGCTCTTTATGGAGATGTTATTTCTTACCCTGTGGTTGTAGGCTGCCTGCCACATTGGGGCTCCAGTTTCAGTTAGGACCTCTAATGTTAGTGTAATAGAAATAATTAAAAAACACTATTTTTAAAGACAAATCCAGGTAGCACAAAAGTTCTACGTAAAGTGAGAGTTAAACAGTTAAAATATGTGCCTGGGAGTGTACTAGTTCATCCCATTTAATTCAGATTTTTTAAAGAAAACCCAGTCTCCTTAAAGGCACTAAGTTTTTAGTTCTTCCAAAAATCTTTTGGTTTGGTCAACTTAAATGAGGTTCAAGGACCAGGGAGTTCCAGGGCTCAGTAACTCTGAAGGCAGCAATAGTAACGTTAGCTGCTCTCAATTTTGGGGTACAGCTCTCTTACTCATTCCTGCAGAATCAAGAGCTCTCTGTTACACTTTTGCCAACTAAACCTAGAGAGGTTTTGGGGCGTGCTGGATGTTCTTCCATGGTTGTAACGTTGGGTTTAGCTGAAGTCTGCTGTTAGCTCTAATCCCTTCATAAATGTTCACAAGAACTTTCATGTTTCCGGATGCCTGGAGTGGGTAAGATACATTTGTATCTTGTTTGCAAAGCCATTCTCTTTTGCTCTGATCTCATGGGTTCACCCTAGCTAAAATAGGAGAATTTTGAAAAGGATCCCTGTTCATACGTATTCAGGTGCTTGTAGTTAGACAGCCGTGGCATCCTTGGGTGGCTGGTGAGCCACCATACCACTGCATCTCAAAAAAAGCCTTTAATTAATATCATATGCTGTTTGGGGAAAGGGTGGTCTTACCATTATCAAGGTTGAAGCAGATCCTAGCTTCTTCCAGGTAAGGGGTGTCGCTCTTAGACCGGAGTCTTCTGATGGGTCTCCGGTCTATGTCGTCTTCAGAAGATGCTGTCATCAGAGTGGGCACGGTGAGAAGAGTTGCCCGACGAGCTGGTATGAAAGAACAAATGGGGAGGACAATAGCAGGAGACAGGAGAAATGGAAAGGGGGAGGAAGAGGGAGAAAAAAAAAAAAAAGAGAAGAAAAGAGAAAGAAAATCACTCAGTGGAAAAGAGGATCTGTAGCAGAGGCTGTTTGCTGTAAGGTCCTTGCCTCATGTGCTGCAGAATTTAAGGGCTGCACTGAATGATGCCAAGAATAGAAAAGCTTGCTGTGTTGCATGCCCCAAAGACACAGGTTAGAGCTCTGTTCCTGCCAGAGATTGCTTGTTCAAAGTTCCTAGTTTTGCCACTCAAACAACTCTTTTCACAACTTCCTTAAAAGCTGCAGTCTCTCTTTTTCTGAATGCTGTTTTTGAGGCTGTGATGCCTGAGTAATGCAAGTATTTAAGTGTTCGCTTAGTTTGCAGAAATCAGTGGAAGCTGTGCTTGACGTGATGCCTACAGCAACTATTCCAAAAGTCAGTTTCTTCTTGTCGTGATTTGGGCACTCACAATTAACAGCTACTTTTTGCTCTTGATCACTTTATGTCTTAGTTTCTTAGTTGTGAAACAGAGAGAATCGTCATTTTCTTTCAGCAAGGATTTCGTGCACATATAAATTCATTTGTATTTGTAAAGTATTCGTATACTTTAGTGAAGCACCAATGAAAAGCCCATGAGGAAATTAAGATTTCTATCTTCTGAACAGGGCTTAAATGGCTTGGGGCCATGCCTTCAAGGAGGAGAAAGCAAAATATTTAATACTGGCTCATTAAGTGAGCACTGCCCACTCCATGCTTTGATGAAGCAAATGGTAGGATAGTAAAAAATTACTGTGTCATCATGCAATTAGAAACCATACGATAATACATATGTATAAGGAGACTGAATTAACGTTGCAGAGGCAACCTTCATTCTGGCATTGCCTAAGTATTTAGCACTTGACCTTACTGCCTTGATAATCTCTCTTTAATGTAGGTGGGTTTTATGTGAAATGTAGTTATGAGCGGCTGTTGAATGCTTTGGGTGCTGAGCCCATAAATTACAAATCACAAACAGAAGAGCCTCTCTAAATATATCCACCTCAATTCTCTCCCTGAGTAGATAAAGATTATCCCAATTCCTGATGGGATCTGGCTGATCACCGAAAGCGTGGGCACCATGCACAAGTAGCTTCTCAGCACGCTTCTTTCCCCTCCACCTCATATATAGCTGGAAGGAGAATTTCAGCTCGAAAATCCCATCCTTACCCTCAGTGTGGGACTACTAACCTTAACTTCCCTGTGGACCCTGTAAGAACCTAGGAGCCTAAACCCTGGATGTTTCTTGCTGTTTGGGCATTACCTGGCATAACAGTCTATCTTAGGACTTTTGTAAGCTACCACACTTCAAATAACTAATGAACTATATTTTCCTGCTGGGACTGGAGAGCATGACTGATAGTGACTAAGAGCGTATTCTGCAGCCTGCTGACTGTGATTCTTTCTTTTAAAAGTTTTTTAAGAGTTCCAAATCATACCTGTCAATCAGAAGCCTTCAGATGCCTAAAACCTGACTTAGGTGTTAGGTATGATAGCATGTAATTAGTATGAGTTAACAAAAGCTGTCACGCTCCTTTTTTCAGTTTGTAGCATGATGTAGTTTACTAAACAAGCAAATCTGCGCTGCTGGGAGTAGCGGTTATTTCTGGTCTAGCTTACATGTTTTCTGGTTTTAAATAGATTTCTTTCAAGTTTTTGCTCATTTCTAACCTAGCATTTGAATTCGAATTAAAAGCAAAGGGCGAGAGTTGAAATTGATTTAATGGGGTCAACTATTTAGATTAAGCTAAAGTAAACACTGCAACTAGACTGTAAACTATTACTCCCTTGTAATAGGGCTGTACAGTAATGAAGATAAAAGAGAATGGAAAATTTCTGCTACAGAGAATTCTGTGTACTGCATCATCAAATCTACACTTAAGGAAGATTTATCTATGTATAAAGTCAGCATTGTAAAAAATCATCTCATAAAACAACTGTGTAAAAGATTTGTCTTTTAAAACGGGCATGATCTAGCTGTAGTTAAAGTCAGTGAAAGGGCACCCATGCATTTTAGGGCTGGCTGGATCACAGCACAGGACTCTATTTAAAAAAAAAAAAAAAAAACAAAACACCAATTTCCATATACATTTACAGTAAACAGAGAATAAGAGTGGGCTTTTTTATGTAATTGTTTATAAATCATTTTTACCTTTCGGGTCAAAATATTGGGATCTGGTGTGTATTCATTTTGACTAGAGGTAGGTGGATGCAGGAAAATGTTTCCTGGAGCAATCGTTATAAACTACTTTGACAAGCATGATTGTCTCCCCTTTTTGTATATTACCAAAAGGAGTTTTCAAGAATGACTGGAAATTTTTAGTAAACATTGGAAACATTTCAGAGGAAGCTAATAATTATTTTGCAGTAAAAACATAAGATCAATTCTTACACAGCCATGAAACTGGAAAGTATCGCTGATCACATTCTGATATCCATACAGTGATGCTGAATATTTATGTATGCCATGAATATACCTGTACATACTCTTCCTAACCGTAATCCATAGCATTCCTTATTACGAGCATGACTTGCCATATACATTTTAGTAAAGCTGTCAACATTTGCCCAGTGTGACCATTAGGTCCATCACAGATAACCCAGTATCTCTGGCCTCAGCTGCTCTCCACAAACCAGCTCAGTCTCTGGGACACATTTTTAAGAGTTGTTTTTTCAGGAAAATTAGAAAGTGTCCTCTTGAAGGTCTTGGAGTAAAGGAATGACATTACGATACACATTAAGGGGCCTGCTTACACTGCAAATGGATTTGAGACCAGTGTTGAAAACTCATTTTAAGCAGTCACTCTAAGAGCACAAGGAAGGCAAATGAGTAATTTTGGTTAAATTCTTTCATTCTGTTTGCATTGTTCCTCATAGGGTTATGCCACGATTGGCACATTGCAGCAACATCTTCTCTGGTATTTGTTAGAAAGGGAAGAGGTGGCTTAGGGAGGAAAAAATACCTTAAAAGTAGAAATGCCATAATGTATGTAATGACATCTTAGAACTGATTATGTATAATCTCACATTTGTTGTCTGAAAATATTGTATGTTACTGAAGTATGATGCAAGTATGCATTTGGGAGAAGGGAACATGAAATACTTAAATCATTATTTGCATGTGCAGAGGCATTTTAAAGATACAATTTCAATATATTTAGTTACATCTACAGGTGGTTCAATTTTTGAATGATGTTTAAAATTAGAGAAAACGCGGCGGACGGTTTGCAAAGAATTTTTGATGGCTTTCATTTTTTTCCATTAAAATACATTTCCACATATTTTAATAAAAATATTAGTACTCATTTTTGCTTGCCAAGAACTAGCTTTATGTTTTGAAGAGCTACAATACTGATTTTTTTTAAGACTTGTGTTTCTTAGAAAAATGTTGGGTATTTTTAATAGGAAAACTTTCAGAGGTGAAAAGCCATCCTCCTAAAAAGTAGTCTGAGAAAATATGAACTATCCATCTAGATTTTTCCATCCGCATTTATCAAATGACTTTTATTAAAATATTTTTAAAATATTTCATTGATGACACAAATGCCCTGGTCATTTTTGGCTCAATAGGCTCTTCATCTAGAAACTCTAATTTGCACAGCAGATTCTTACCTCGAAATGGCAAAAACTTTTGAGATCTGATGTTTTTAATCCTAGTACAAGCGAAGTGCTAAAATATTTCTGCTGGAGATGTCTAGACTTAGATGCTTGGAAAGGGTATGTTTCTGACGCATGTAATCACAAGCAACTTCAGATGGCATGGAAATAGCCATAAAGGAATTCTGGCTTACATCAGAAATCTTTAAGACTCTTTTGAGGAAAACCTCATTTCTCAGGGCAAATTTTGAACAACTTTGTAGAATACCTTTGAAAATATTTTAATTGCAGTGCTGCTGTTGCTGATTGAGTAGGATTCTTTCTTGATACTTTTTTTTTCGTTAGAGAAACGTAGAGCTGCTTATTCAGTTCTCCTTGTTCATGCTTCTGTGGAAAGGGCTCACCATGGCCTGACATGTAGATAAGGCACACAGAAACATATTTTTGGCTAAATATAAGCTTTAAAAACATTACTTCAGGTACATTTTGATGCATCCAGAACACGATATTCCACCTGTGCTAAAAAAAAAGTTAATCATTGGATTGTGAATATTCTCCTTTAAAGACAGACCAAGCAATGGGTCCAAATGGATGGAAAAAAACCCTTTGGATCTGATTTAATGCCACTTCACTTTTGTCTTTTTTTAAATGGAACTGATAAAGAACAACATTTAAAGGATTAGAGATGGGAAATGGGGTGTGACTGTCAGGAGAAGAAGAGAGCAGAACGTGCGCAAGCACTGGAGAGGACATAATTTGTCATTTATGAAGAGCGTTTTGTAGGCTTGTGTCTCCCAGATAAACAGAGAAGCACATGCATATGGGTTGCTCCGTGTCTCTAAAGCAAAGCTGTTGAGATCTTTGATACTGGTTTGATGGGCATCAGCAATCTGTAAAAAAGTACTTAGATACACAGTATTCAAACACAGACCTGAGGGTACAAACAATAGTGCGGTGCAAAAGGCTATCCGCTTTTATGCACATGCTTGGTGTGCTGGTTTGTGATGTTTGGGTAAATGTATGCACAACAGGCCTAACTAGCTTTTTTTTTTTTACATTTTAGAAGAAACATGCTTGTTCCTCTGCCATTGTGTCCAAAGGCATAGGTTTCAGAAAACTGACTCTCAAATAAAAAAAAAAAGCTAGCTAAATTATTACTAGCTAAAAAATAGGGGCAAGTAGAGGCTTTGTTATTTAAAATTAATTTTTAATAGAAAAAAAATTGGATTTAGTTTTCAGAATAATTTTTTTTCAAGTGTGATCCATGCATAGCTTTTCTAAAGTTTTCTGTGTTTAGGGGTATAGAGAACGCCACTGAGAATTAGAAGATCCTTATTTCTTCTGACTTTAATTTGTCTGACTGGATATTAAAACAAATGACAAAAAGTAGCTGAAGTACAGTTAGTGCAACTTGTTGTGAGCTATTTTTTATACAGCTGGTGAAGCTAGGCCACCTGACTCTGCAAGCCAGAGACTCCGATCATGGCACTCAGTTGCCTCTTCCTAAATGCTCAGTAATGGGGATATGCCAGAATAGGCAGTGGGAAAGGGAAAAAAAAATTTTAAAAAGGATGAGGAAAAGGTTTGTGTTGATCAGTTACTTCCTGGGATTTAAAGGGAGGGAAATAACATCAGGAATGCACATTTGCTGTTACTAATTCTTCTGTTATTAATGTTATTAGTCTAAGAAATAGTGACATCACATGAATAAAAAAAAAGGAAAATACCTGCAAAATAACATAACTTTGAAAAGATTTTAACCTAGAGGATGGATTAATCATAAAATTTTAACGGATGGAGTATCCTAATGTTCCTTTACACAAGGAACACCTGCAGTGGAATCATTCTGGATTAGGATCTGGGGATACTGCAGCAATACGCTTTTGTAAAATACTGGACGTAATTTAATATGCAAAAGCAGAAGGGAAGTAGCACTGAGTAGTCAGCAGTGATTAAAGTCAAACATCTAGAATGAGTCAGCCCTGTATGAATCATTAAAATAAATGAGCAAAATGAAGCACAGCGAAATAAATATATTGCGGAGACGGACTGCGAGAGGAAAATGCGGAATTAAAACTATACCTGGGAGTATTTTATTAAACCTGGAAAACTGATCGAGAAGAAAGATTTCCTGGAATCTTCCTCTATATATCTATCCAGTCTTGTGCATCTGTTATCCCTCAGCCGTATGTACTATATTTTTATTTCCATATTTTTTCTACTTTACATTTTTTATTCCCTCCTTACATTCATGAAGTAGATTGCAGGAATGCTGCAACCAGTAAAAGCACACCTAATGTAAGTGCATCTGTAAATTATTTATAGATACAAAAGATAGTTTAAGATAAGCCTTCAAGAGAGTTTTGTTCAGTTATTTAAATATGCGCAGTGTTTCCTGCCAAATGGACTGGCAAGCAACCTCAAGGTATGTAGGAACGTCTTGGAAATACTCAATTAATTAATTTTAAGCTTCGTGCCCCCTGCTGGTGCGAAAGGAGGCAAGACTGGAAAGGTCAATGCACAGGTCCCCAGGAAATTATAAACGATTGTATCTTTGACTCAGAAGTTGCCCGAGAGCGGAACACGGACTCCCAGCAGGGACCAGAGGGTCCAACTGTAGCACAAAGGTGGACTCACGCAGCCCAAAATGGCATCCTGACCACACGATGTCCAGCCTGTCCCATCAGGTTGTGGTGTGGGGTTGCTAGAGTCACCAAGAGAGGGGGTGAGTCCTAGGACCCCTTCCATTGGACTCACGGCTGCAGAGAAGTGCTATGCATGCTCTGTGATGGGCAACTCTCCTTTAACGATGGTACCTAAAGCTTTCACTTATAATGTGCTGGGCAGAAGTCATTCCTCTCCCTTAGAGTTTATCCAAGGGGCTCCGTCCCCCTGTATACAGCGGAAGGGAGGGGTTCCTTGTTTCTTAATCCTGAGCAAGCCTAGGTGAGAGATAGGGACCAACGGTGAGGGCCCTGCGCACGGTCCCTGCACACGGTGTGGTTGCCTCTGCTCGAGGCAGGCTCTCTGACATGGCACAGCTGTGGGAGACAGCAGCTTGAGAAGCCCTCACCAGCTTTTGGAGCTGTTTGAGAAAGTGGCAAGAAGCCTCAACAGCTGCCTCCTCCCGTTTTTTGGGAGCTACGTGTGCACTGAGGCCGTTGCCCACTTGCCGAGCGAGGCTGCGTCTGTGCCTGTGGCTGGCTACATTCCTTGCTGATCCACATCCAGACTGCTGACCTGACATCCTGCTTGGTCTCATACCTGCCTCATCACCATGGTCTTGTCTGATGATCTGGACTCCTGGCTGAACCGGGTGACTGTCACCAGACCTGCCCTGCTCGTGTGCTGCAGTGCTTTACCTCTCGCAGGCGAGGCTGCTGGCTCTGCCTGGCTCGCTGACTCTTGGCTCGCTTTCCCTCGTGGAGCAGCCTGCTTCTGCTGCTCCTCAGCGCCAGCCTGCTCAGCTCTGTCAAATAACAGGTCTTTCTCTGCATGCCCCAAAGCATAACTTCGTTCAAATAGAACTTCAAGATCAAAGCTGATGTCTCTCCAAAATAGGCTACAGCTGAGATGGGATCTGCACATTTGCAGCTTTGGATTACAATTTGACCTGTTTTGGGGAAGTTGCTCCCTGTCCTGAATTAGGTCCTATCTTGCCTGTCAACATGTGTTAAAACAAATGCCCTTAGCACAGGCGTCTTTCACTCTAGTTAGCTGTCTAGGTTTTCATAATCAGTAGAGAGAATAAGGCAAAATTTACATTATCCCAAGGAAAATATCTAAGATTAGGTGAACTCTGCTCTTGAAATGTCCATTTTGCTTCACTGATACATGCCAGGCTAGTCAGGAGTCTTAGGTGGAAACATCTTCACTGAGGACACCTAAGGGATACGTGAGCTGAATCCTATTCTAGGCCCCGTCTTATACTTTCAGCCCTCATGGCTGAAAGCCATAGCAGATTTGTATTTAGAATACACTTACATCCAAGAATGGCTAGTATCTTCCACACACTTCAAAGGGAAAAGACTTTTTTGAAAATTAAAGTCCAGCTCCACGCTTCGATTTCAGATTCAGACTTCCTAGGGCAAGGGGCTGGATCCAGGGGATCACAGTCCCTTCTTTCCTGCTTCTGATTTGCAGATGCGTCACCAGGCATTACGCACTTGGCAAGGACACCCCCATCTCCTAGATCCCAACATACGGCCACAGAAGAGACAGTCAGGGAGGACTGCAGGGCTTAGGATATTTCTGGCTTGTATCTGAAGACTACAGCCAGCTGGCTTCGTTTACCAAGTTTTCTAAATCTAGATAATCCTACTGCCAGATCCAGCTTTTGTGACTTTTCCATCCCTCCTGCTTCGCTTTTCCTTGGAGGAAACGGGGAACAGCTGTTTGAACAGCAGATGCAGCCCGAATGGCCAAACATCCTCTGTTCTGCACTCAGCCCACGGGAGTGAGGTGATGGCTGCTTCTGCAGAAGGAGAGGATGGGAGAGGAGGCAGCCGATAAGGTAGCACCTCTCTCCTCCTACCCTACAGCAGCAAAGGCAGTTCTGCAGCCTTCTGGGGATGAGGCGTGGGCGTTAGTGCAGGCAGCAAGGGATAGCGAACCGGTTAGCTGCTGGGGGACAAAACCCTGTTTCAGTCTGTTTGCTGAGGTCAGAGCATCCTGCATTCAACTGCGCAAGACCTGAGGTCAGCTGGGACTTGCCGCCAGCAATGCCATTATAGCTCTTTGAGTTCCTTCCCAACATTTTGCAGTCCTATTCCTTCCCTTCTCTTCCACCCACAAGGAGTGGGTACAGATGAGAATGAGTGCTTTACAGCTGCCATTTGTAACATTGTCATATCATTAACGTGAAAACACTGGAAAGGAGGGTTTTTTTTCTTGATCTGGAGGATCAAAGGATTAAAAGGCAGAAATCTTCAAATCTCACAGAAAGAGTAAGTGGGTCATAAACCCCCATTCTACAGTCTGTAAACAGAGCATTTTGTAATGCAATAACTCACAATAAAACTAAAGTAATAATAATACATGTAATGTGTTCTGATGTTGTTTCTAATTAAATGGCAGAATACTGTAGTCTTCTTTCACTCAATTCTGTTATAATGCGGTTTTAATGCATACACACATGCTGTTTGATAGTATGATTTGCTAAAAGCATCATGTTATTATATTAACATCAAATAGTTACTTGCAATCCCATTAGGTAGCTCTGGTGACAATGCTTTCTTGCAGACCTTTTATTCAGTTCCAGACGAGCTACTTGAGCTACGCTATTTATGGCGGATGGGTGCCTCACATTCAGTGTATTCTTTTTTGGGTTTTCAGAAAGTTAAAGCTAACACAGTTTCTTTCTCAGCAGGCAGATAAGGAAAGAAATATGATATTATGTTTGCCCATGTTTGGAGAAATCATGCCATTATCTCATACAGAAATGCCTGTTATGTGGAAGACAGCCTTAACATTTGGCACAAGGTACAAGGACGACAGGAGTTATCAGAGCTGATACACACACTTGATAGAGTTGAGTCCCTTGCTGTGTACAGGGAGTAAGATAGCTCAGAGGAAGGGGGTGCTACCATCAAGAAGTTTGGGGCTAAGGATGGCGATGAAAGCATTTGCTACAGGAAAACTTGATGATGAAGCTCTTCCAGAGGTTTACCAATTGGCCTGCTGAAGCCATCTCTGTCACCTCAGAGAAGCTCAGTGCTGCCTCAGACAGCAAAAGCCTCCTGAAACTTCTCTTTGCACAGGCCACATTTCATCTCTGACACCTATTGCTAGTGGGGTTGTCCATCCATCCTTCCCCTCAAGCACCTCTCCTGTTGCCAGGGGGCTGCTGCGTTGCAGCATTTGAGAATGCAGAGCAGAAGCATTGTTGCTTCTGTGCTAAGAGCAATTTCCCTGCTGGCACCCAGCTTGTTGGAAAGCAGCTGACCTCAAACACAGAGAGATGAAGAGAGGAGAGAGTATGAGAGTTTGGGGATGAGGTCTCACAAGCATGTCAGCTAAGAGATGTGAAGTACAGGAGCTAGGGAAATGCAGTAGAAGGAGCAAAGAGGAAGGTGAAAGGCTGAAGAGGGCAGAGTGTAAGTGCAGCATGGCTCTTACATCAATGTCCTGTTTCCAGTTGCGGAGGTAATTAGGGTTTGGGAGCCTCTGTACCATGCTGTGGTGCGCAGTGGAAGCATGCCGTTGGCATCTTTCATAAAATGTTCACAAGCGGGGGGACAAAAAAAATCCCCAAGTCTCTGTGCTGGTTCCTACTTGTTTTGGCCAAGGGAGAGAAGCCCGCATGACAGATCTAAAGGTCAACCCCCTGCTGATGACTTTTGTATCAGGGAGTACAGTTCTACGCGATGGATTTTTTTCTGCATTTAAAAAAAGCAAAATAATTGCATTAAAACAAAGAATGAACCAGGTGCTAAGGTTAAAATTTCAGTCACGCATCTAAATGATCAGTATAAGCATTTCTATATGTGCTAACCATATAACTTCTCCAAGTATGGGTAAGATAATGGTTTTTTCCCTTGCCTTCTTGGAAGTACTTCCAGTGAAGGTTGTTTGTGCAACCCTTATTAGTCACCTTGTGCATGTTACTGTAATAGACTTCCATTGCATGAATACATATTCCTTCTTCCATAGTCCCCTCTGTACCTTGCAGTGCACAGGGGCGCTGTTGATAAACTGCTATAGCTTGTAAAGCAGCAAGTTGTAGATTCCTGAATTTTAGTTTCCATGGAAGAGGGAGGGGGTTGTTTTCATAGGGGTATCAAAGAACTTAATATTTCTGTAGCAATGCTCGGGTGTCCGTCGCATTTTAAAGATGGAGAGAAGGTCAACAAAATCAATCATTGCCCTCAACCAATTTTTTCCCTGATTTTGAGGTGCTTAGCATTTGCTTCTGTTGTTCAATGCAGAAGGCTGCGTTGTGACAAGAAAGGTTTTCCGTGACCTGTACAGATGAAAATGTATCACAACCACTGGGGCAGCAGCTGGGCAATGCAGCATGCCTTAGGCAGCAGCACCTCAGCTGAGCCCAAGGTTAAAGGTGGTACTGACCCCCGTGTATCCTCGGGCAGGTGTCCCCCAGGTGCGCGAGGTCTTGCTCTGGGAGAGTGGCCTCCAGAGGGAATGCAGAACTCTGTTGGCCAGACTCTGAATTTGATTGGCAGCTGATGAATTTAATGGTGGAAACAAGCTGGACCGTGTTTTCAGACAACAGGCAGTACGTAAAACCAAAAAAAGGCTGATAGAGCTACTTGGTCCTTGCAGATTTCTTCAATTTAATATGGTGTTTAAAGTTTAAGGAACAAAAAAACCCTTCTCTCTGAAATTGCAAGTTTTCTCCAAAAATAGAGCTGGTGAGAAAAATGTGAACTGACTTCACCAAAAATATCATCTGTCGTGAACAAGTCTCAACTACATTAAAGCAAAGATGCTTGATTACTTTTTCAC
>NW_009259588.1:7499431-7506900 GCF_000687185.1 Egretta garzetta
AAGCAAAGAAGCTTGATTACTCTTCCCCTCTCTCGCACTGCTGCTGCTTGGTGGGGGCCAGCATTTTGCAGGGACGGATGCCGATCAGCAAGAGCCTGCGGTTTGCATACACCGTGCTGGGCTGCCTCAGGGCTTTCCCAAACCAGTTATTCCTGCAGCACTGTATAACACCACATTATAATCCTGACAGCATCAGTAAGCAAGGAGGAAGGGGAAGGACAGCACAGGCTTACACAGCAAGCAGCAGGCCATTGCTGTCCCCTCTGCCTTGTCCATTTGGGTTCTGCAACACCAGTGCCTGGATCTTGGTGGTTCCTTTTGCTCCTGCTGTGCACCCAACAGCTCTCATAGCTTTTCCTTATCCTCCGAGAAGGCAGATCAACCCTATCGTTATTCTTCCTGTAATCCCTTTTACACCCCATGCATTTTGAAGGCCTTTCCCTATGGTCTCTGTACGCTTCAGTAGGTCAGGCACAAGGGCTGGCCCTTGCCTAGCCCTATAGATCTTAACCGTACAGTTAAAACAGTCATTTTCTGAGTCAGTACCAGAGTTTCTTACCTTGAGCTCCTTGACTGTAAAACAGTCTGTGAGCAGACTCGACATCCAAAAAGTAGTCCATTTTGAAGGAACTTTATGTTTGTGTACAATACTCCAGTATGGACAGTCAGTCAGATTCCTGGGAAAGATTACAGAAATGCCAGACAGGAAAAAGCTGGTGAGTTTCTTTGTGGAAAGAATTGTGTAGGCAGTCACGAAAGTACTTCATTTGGCATATTAGGGTCAAAGCATTTTCAAATCACTATTCATAGAACTTCATAAGCATCCTAATTTTAGGATGTTTGGTTTAAATCCTTGTCTAAAGACATAAAAGAAAAGTCCTACTGCAGTATTAGCAAGATTCCTAGTACCTTCCTAGTACAATCACCTTTATTCTATCCACAGTCTCCATTTCTCACAGTACATATTTAGATTCATCTGCCTGTTCCATTTCCTCTAAAAAGAAGATCAGAAAAGCTTGGGGCAGAGACCTCCTTTAGCCAGATCTACAGCCAGCACCTCTGAGCAGGCACTACTGTAACAGACTACATTAAAGAGAGCATTCATGCTGCTTACACCAAAACGTTGTACTAGAAAGGAAAACACAATTTTCTGGATATTTCATCCCACCTAAATGACCAGAAGCCAACCTTGCCTTCCCTCTCCCCTCTTACTGACCAGAAGCAGCAACAGAACATCCCACCATCAGTTTTAAAAGGTATGATAAGAGCAATCGTTAAGAAACAGTAGGCTGCTCCTAGCACTGCTTCTTAGCTAAGGCTTATATTTTTGGCATTCTTCTGAACCTCAGATCTGTCTAGATCTTAAATTACAACTGTCCAAGATGTGCACTGAAACAGGTTTGCCTCTGCCGGGCAGAGTTCCTGGGATTATGCACATTATTGTGACCCTTCTCCAGCCTTCTTGCTACCTTCTGCATTTTCTTCTACTCTGAAAAACTCACATGAAAAAACAGGATTTGCAGAAAACACACAATCCAGTTCTCTCCTCCACACCTCAGTTAGCTACGGCATATAATCATAAGCATACAAACAGCTCTGCACAACGTTTATTTTAAGACAGACAGACAAAAATACCTCTAGTCCTTTTCCGTGCAAACCTAACAGAAAGGTTTGGGGCAGGGAGTCCGACTCTTGCTTCAAGCAATTCCTTTAATTATGTTGGCAAAAATCAGGAAACCAGGGTTCCAAAGCTTTCCCTTTTTCCTTTGATTCAGTTTTCATCGATCAACATGCAGTCCTTTCTAAAATTCAGCAGCCTATCCTGATGAGAAAACTTTTAAAATTCCTCAGCAATTTGCTTTGCTGTAGCACTCCCAAACCAGAAGCGATACTTACTGCAGAGTATCAAGAGCTGCCTGGCCGTGGTGTAAGCTCCAGTAGCTTCAAGGAGGGTTTCTTTGATCTTACTAAATTGTCCCCAGTGTAAGCAAACAATTTTGATTGTTTGATTGGAACTCTGATGAATAATGCATAACGTCAACTGGACTTCCTTTATCAGATAAAAATGGCCAGGAGATGTTGTTACTTAGCAACAGGAGGTGACACTACGATCATCTCCCCCACTCCCCCTCACCCTTCATACTGAAAAATTAAGCCCCTGGTTTTGATTTGATAAAAACTTTCCCAAGGGTGTGTGGGGGGGGAATCGACATTAAGTTTCCTTAAGAATTTGTTTCTCACTCTGATCTTCCTTGTTGCATCTCATATTCTGAGGTATTCTTAAGTGTTTCATAATGATTAACCATAACACTGTGCTTTGTCTAATAATTTGCTTTCAGTAAGTAAAAACCTACTTTCTCCATCATTTACCACAAGGGTAATGAGATTGTTAAGTGGTTTGCTACGAATATAATGCAAATAACAGCTTGAAGAGATTAATTTCTTATCTGGTACTGCTTGTTGGACAAGGCAGACAGAAAAAGCAACACACAAAATGTTCCAGTGATGCTATGAAATATATAGATTATCCAGAAACCTTTCCTATTACAGAATTCCTACTTAAGGTAATTCATTTGTTCCTGAAGGAGCAATAATATCTGATACAAGCATTCTCGAGGAATCATTGCATTTCTGCTTAACATACAGCCTTTTACAAAATACACGATGTAGCTTTATTCAGGAAATACACATTGATAAAAAGCCAAAGCACTGTGAAAGATTAAAAATAAATAAATAAAATCAGATGCAGGAGGTAAGTACTTACCAGTGTTACTGACCTCTTTCCATCCTACTGTCATGGAATAAGACTAAGCAAATGCAACCCAGTCTGTGAGCCAGAATGAACAGCTTCTAATTTTCACTTCAACCTCGAAATCAAGAGTACTGAATAGAGAAAGGTGACGGATCTGCTGTTTTATATTATGATGAAATGAAAGCTCTTAGCACAGATCTGAGTAGAACTGCTTTTTTTTTTATACTACATTAGCCTGCTAATTTGAGGAAAGTGAAAGGCATTGTTTTACTGTCTTTTATCTGTTCTCTTTGCTACCCCCACAATTTAATTTGCATTTAAAATTATTCTTATGTCTCCACTGCACTCCAAGGTATGGAGCATTTTCTAATCACGATGAATGTTCAGTGTGGTTTTTGTGCAATGCCACTTTTATTCTGAGCCAGAAACATGGTGAGTAATTATAATTGCCAGCTATTTTCTAGAATGAAATACAGAGTGGTTGTCTGATGCAGTTTCTGATTTTTCCTCCATTTAGCAGTGCAATGCAACAAACTACTCAGTCAAAGCATCAGTAAAAACATAAATCAAATAGCACAGTGTCATGGCATGATAGCTTAAACATGCATATCCATCGACCGTGAAAGCAGAATACGTTTCTACCGAGATCTTTTCAATTATAATTTGCCTTTCCCGAGTTTGAAAGTGGGCTTGGGTGATTAATAAACTGAAATATAGCACAGTTATCTCTTGGTAGCTTCCTGCTCATCTAGTTTAGCATTATTGGAGCTGCCCATTGTTTGGAATCCTGATGAAGCCAGGCACTAGGGGCTAACAAGGGCCATGCTATTAAGTTGCACGGGCATCCCTCACAAGAGGGCCAGGACCCTGCTTCTTCCAGCAGGTCTTAGTGTAGTTACCCAAAGTCCGATTTTGGAAGTGGATCAGAAATTGAAGAAGGCAGTGATAAAGCGATCCTTTGATAAATTTAGACTCAGAAGTTCTGGGCAAGAGAAGCGTCAGGAAGCAATCAAGCTTAGTCTTCCCGTATTTGCAGATACTCTGCTCAAAATATCAGGTACAAATGCCCTCTGAAATCCATTGCCACCAAATGTTACTGGTGCTCAAAACTGTGGCTTCTGAAAGGTTAGATTTTCATTTCAGTATCAGAAAACTCGATATCAAGTAGCATAGGGTTTTTTTGGCTTTTAAGAAGAAACCCAAGAAGATAAATAAACCCTCAGAGTACTTTTTTTTTTGATGCAGGTTAGAAAGTAAGAATCCCTCTGAGCAGATTACTCCATGGGTTTCCACTCTTAAGATTTCTTACATGCTTCTTCAAAGCACCCAGGCGGTATCAAAGATAAGGGTGAGCTGTATGAACTCCAGGTGGAACCTGGTATGGCTGTTCCTACACTGGCACCCCACTAAATATGGTTGGATTGAGTAGGTGTCTCACAGTGCCACCTTAGCGGTGGATCTGGCTTATGCAAAACTGTGTTCCTGTTTTCAGAGGTGTGACAAACATTTTCATTCCTAAACACAAACTAAAGCAAAAACAAATAGCAAGAACACTGCAAGTGACCTTCTTTGCATTTTGGAGAGTTGCTAGCACCTTCCTCTTTGCATTTTGGAGAGTTTGTATTTGCCATGATGACCACTGAATAATAGTTCCCTCCAAGCTCTCCTCTGATAATTATTGGATCTATTAGCTTATGGACCAGGGGCTAGTTGCCTGTTTAGCCCAGCTGACTTTCTTCAACAGAAAACCAGAAAAAAGAAGAAAGGCTGGCAATGCAGAGATGCAGAAGGAAGAATGGAGGACAGGAGGACACTATACCTCACTCTCTCCAAGCAACATATCTGCTTGTTTGCAAGCAGTATGCTTTTTTTTTTCCCTAGGGACACTGGATCTCCCAGTCAGGAGGAGACTGAAAAAATACAACCTTGTATGCTGGAGAATGTTTTATAGCACCTGTCCTTTAGCCTTTGGTGTGTCCTCCTGATCCTCTTTCAGTCTGCATTGTCATCTTCCACCGTGACTGATAAGTGTAGTCACTGAAATCACCAGCAGTGTCTCTACTGACCACTGGAAGATCAGCCATCCCGATACCTTCATCCATCTCAGGGATTTACAGTTCACTTTAAATTATAGTGCAGCAGTTCTGGCAGTTGGTCGGAGCTCTCTCTGACTAGGGGGTACATAGCGACAAGAAAGATAACAGTGCCTTTATATTCATATGCTTCTGTGACATTCATCACCATGAGGGAAATCCTTGCCTTCATGGTTACAAAGTCTTTAGGATGGTAGCGTGGGCTCAGATTTGACCCACAGTCTGGAGAGATCTCTACCCTCAGAAAGGGAAATCCATTACCCTCAGTTCAGTTGAAAAGTGTACATATCTAGAAATATGTTCGGGCGAAACAGATCTGGTTTGAGTTAGGTAGGCCCAGATCAGGCTTCACATATCCTTGAGGCTCACTCTGAAAGTTGTGCACAGCTCTTGAGCTAATGCACAGTGCATTGAGATGTGCACTCTGACTTGGTTTCCAAAGAACAGCAGAGCACCTCAGAGGGCAGAATGGGGAAGGACAGCAGTAGCCAGAAACAGAAACTGTTCTCTCTGGCTCCTTGAACACTTCCCTGTGCTCTGTCAAGCCCTGAAGCCAAACTTGCAAAACCTCTGCTATTGACTGGACCTCTTATCAGCACAGATCCCTGCTCAGGATAACGGGTGCAATGGTTTTGTAACATACACAGATACCCACAGAGGACTCGACTGAGACTGAACTCTCAGTGAGATAGACCATAAAACCAACCGACCAACCTCTGCTAAAGAGCTACTTGGAAAAAAACTGTCACGCTTTGGAAAAATCTGAAGCCAGCATTCCTCATCATGAGCTTAAGTAACCTACTGCATCACATTTGACTTTTTCCCAAAGTAAAAAAAGAAAACCAACCAAAAAAAAAAATGAAACTCGAGAGGAAAGTAATTGAACACTTGGCATTTAAAAGGAGTGAGTAGCCTTCTGGTTTTCTCACAGTCAGATACATGTAGGCATGGGGCTGGGGTTTTTTTCCTACCCTGAACTCTCTATTGAGAACATAACCATTACTGTAATGACTCAGAGCCTCGGAAAAAAAGTCTGCTGCTGACAAACACTAATATTAACCTGAAAGAAAGTGGGAGAGAGAATGTAATGTGTGACTGAAGAAGTGTAGGCAAGGTGATTATTACAGAGAGTTGTTTCCTGAGGGATACATTCAGAATAAAGGAAGAATATAAAAGTTTAAGCCCCTAAGCTATGAAGAATGGGGTTTTTTGAAATTATAATTATCAGTCTTGCGCTTAGATATATTAAAAAGAGAGGATTGCTAGCAAAATTAGGACACAAATTTGTTCTCTATTTCTTATTTGTAATGCAAGACAAATATTATGATGCACACAACATACAATAAACCACAAAAATATTCAAATGAGGGTTACAGATGCTTTATAGTGACAGAGACTAACATTGATGCTTTCAGAAGTTTCTACTAATTTTGTACAACACCATCTTAGGGTCCTCAGGCTGAAACCACTTAGCAATTCTAAGAGAGCCGTCCAGAAGAAGAGTGACTCCTAATGCAGTGAAGATGTATTTAGTTTTCATGCTTCTGCCATAAAAATTATCAATATCCAGAAACAGTGAAGAGAACATAAAGGTAGCCCTGACCCTTGAAATCTTTCACAGTATCATGGTCACATTCTTGTTATTTAGCTCCAGAGCAAGAACCGCATGGATTCCAACACAGAAGAGATGAGCTTGAAAAGAGGTAGCTCCAGCATCCTGTGCCGTGAACAAGAAGTTCAAGAAGTTGTTAGTTGAGAAAAATCTTAAAAGTGCTGTCATGGAGAACAAAGGTTAGCTATCCTGCATAGAAAAAGTCTATTCTAAGATGATATATGGCAGTTTGATACGCCTTCATTTGAGGGAGGAGAGGTTGAAGTCATAATTGTACGATAAACATATTAGAGAAGAGAGATTTTGGGAGAGTACGTATGTTAAAGCCTAATCCTTCAGTCCTTATACAGGCAGAAATTCTTCTGCCTTAATAGACCTTCGTCATCCTCCTCAATTACATGACCAGATTATTTTTTTTCTATAACAAACTACGCAGAAATGAAAGAAGAGGAGCTTTCCCTAATTCATTCCCATGGGTGACTTGGTGGAGAAACACAGAGAAACACAGAGCTATCTGTGGCAGGGGAAGTGGATGAAGCAAGTAAAATAGATCTTTTGGGTAAGCCTCCATTGCCCCACCAGCACGCAGCAGTCGTGGAGGTGGAGGCATCCCTTTCAGCTTCCTACTCACTTTTCAGGTAGTTCTGGCAAAGGAACTTTAAAAGGATTCAAAGGGGCACAGCTGGAAACAATGACAGACAACAAAACCATCTGTCCTCTATGCCTTCCTGGGACTGAGCAGTCCCCGGAGCTTGAGCCATCCCCCACGCAAAGGACAGTGCGACTGGCCAAAGATGTAATAGGGAACACCTTTAATTTGCCCTAACGTAGGTACCAACAATCTCAGTCTTAACCTTCATTGAAAGAAAGAGAAAACCAGCACAGGGAAACTGGAAGCAAATGTATGCTTACAGTCTCCTGATGGCCTTTGAGAAATTGCACTGATAGTGGATCACTCCTAAATCTGGTTTCAGTTGATTGCTGGTTTAAATGGGATAAACAGTTCTGAAGT
>NW_009259588.1:7507536-7519522 GCF_000687185.1 Egretta garzetta
TCTAGGAATTGCAATCTGGTTAGAACAAGATAAATTACTTCTTTGCAACTGACTTTATGTAAAGTGAAGACATAACTATGGAGTATTAATGAAGTTACAAGGTATAGTCCTGAAATAACATGATGAGATTTAATATTCATAGGGCACTGCGTACATAGATAAATAATGCATATGAATGCCAGTCTCTGAATAATTTACATAAAAATCATCCTCCTTTCCTGTTTCTACACTGTGCTGTCCTCCAAAAACTGCATCAACTTCTGATATGGTTTTCAAAAGCGTTTGGCCAATGGTTTTTATGATTAACTTCCCTAGGAAGACAGATCAACAATGAGAACTTCAGAAAAAAACATCCTTCAGTCTTGCGTTGCCTACCCTGTGTTGCTCCGGATCTACTGAGGAGCTGCATTTTTTTCAGTGGGAGTATTTATGGGACTTGTAATGAAACAGGTGAATGTAGTTGACAAAATCATCCAGATACCTTGAGTATTCCTGTACACATATTACTGTACCTCACTGCTGGAGTTATTCCAAAGTTTACATGTACCTTAAACTTGGTTTGGACAATTTTTTTTATGTGCACAAGTTGGACATTTTTGTGCATTTCAAATATGTAAGTATATACAACTACATATTGCTTTGATTTTCTGTACTTTATTGAAGGATTTGGTCCTGCAAAATGCAGGTCTTTGCAATGTCAAAAATGATGAGCAAGATAACAAGCCAGAAGAACCTAATTCTTTCTTAATGATAGCGAGACTGTAGAGCTGTCAAGTCACTTCTGCCTGGTAGCAAAAGTACAGCCTCAAAGAGGAATATGTATTGCAGCTATATGTTCCGTTAGCGTGATGGGGGCTACGCTAAGTTCTCCTGTCTCTGCAGACATCACTGCTTTCTGCCCACAAACCTCCTCCTTTTTCACCACACACTGCAGGCTCAGGAGAGTACTTCAAACTCTTCACGTTGATCGTGATTGCAAAGAATTTCTGCTTGCCTTTGAGCAAAACCTCTTTGCACCTTCAGTAGGAATTTGTAGGACTAACACCAAATTTGCATTCCACCACGGAACAGCTAATGCAGATCCTCTCCTCCAGTTTCTTCAGCCTGACAGAAGATCAGGCCTTTTAACAGAACACCAGACCGGAGACGGTTTCTAAAAAACATCAGCCGAGGACAGGTCCAGTGGTTTATGTGGTTGGGACTTATCTTCAGTCAACCCCATTGAGAAGAAAAAGAATTAATTTATTGTGTTGCCCAAGTTTCACTAATTATTAGGGACACTACAGTCACTTTAGTGAGGTGTATCCCCAGGAACTGACAGAACAGTGTGCACAGGCTGACTGCAAATAATTGCCCTGACAAATGACATTTCGCAGTCTATGGGTGGTCTTCCCAAAGTAACATTCAATGTTTGCTCAGTGTCCCCCAGGCTGATAAGTAATTGTAATGAAACATTGTCTTTGGGAGAATGAAGGAAAAAAGGCACTTGCGGGACAGCCTAGAAGACAGATTTTAAAAAAAAAAAAAATTGTTTCACAGGTGCTTGTTTAAAAACTTAATAAAAATCAGTGGGAAGCCCCATGAACTTAGGTCAGACTCAGTAAGTACAGTGCCTCAGTTTCATTCCTTATGGGGCAGATCCTTCTTTTATGGACTGCCTTCAGAAACACTGAAAGTTATAACATTAAGCCTCCTGAATAACTCTCATTTGCATATTGTATAGTAGTCATTTCTGAACCATTTACTTTTTTTTAGTTAGTGTGGCACACATACCATCCACACAAAATTTCCAGGGACCTGAATGCCAGCAAACCGCACAGCTGGCATCCTACTCCTGGTCACGCTTGGCACAAATGATAGTTTTAACATCGGATGGCCGCAGGCTTAGATCACATGCTGAGATAGGCGACTCGCACCTCTTCGCTTTTTGATGGGATTGCGTGGGAGCTCATAGCGTAACTATAAATCCAGGGCTTGCTTTCTGTTCCTTTCCAGTACTCAAGCTGAGGGAATGTTAAAGCGAGCAAATAGAAAAGCCTGGTCTGACAACCAGGTCTCACCAGTTCTGTTGCAATTGGGGGGTGCACAGCAGTAATTGCAGGACATGATTTTCCTTGGGTTACTACTGCAGCAGATTTACAGATACTGCTCAGGAGGAGGGGTTGCAGTGAGAGCTCCCGTGTTGCACAACAGAAGGCAATGTGAAGCTCCGAGCAGCTGTGGAATTACAGCCCCAAAGCTACGAAGATGAGTGTTTTGCAGAGGTCAGTGTCTCCACAGAGAGGTGAAGGTGATGCCTGGGCTGTTAATATAGCCCCACTGCATTTTTTTGAGAAATACGACTTTAATATTTCTCCCTCCCCTATAAAAGGCTCCCAGGGTAATAATAACAATAAAAAACCCTCCCCCAATGTTTTCTTTTTAAACACATCAAGCATCAGAAAAGCTGTCATTTCAGACCGACTTCTGCCCATCCCTATGGCAACTAATGGAAGCATTTAATACTATATATACAAAATGTAATTTGCTCCCCCGCCATCTCTAGTTATACTCTTCTTTTTATGCTAAAATTGCTCCATGACGCCTACAATGTTTGGAAAATGCTTCTGAAGTGACACGCATCAGAGGTTCAACGTCACTGAAAAAAGCTCAAGTGACCAATTGAAAAATATTGATTTTGAAAAAGCAGTTGAGGAAATTAGCAAATGCCAAAAATATCTTGTCTGAACAGTCATATTTGTAGTCTCAGAATGCCCAGTATTAAAACTAACAATGTCTTTGGAAAATAAGGGGGGAGAGGAGGAATCAGGCACTGAGGATCAAACCAGCAGAAGTGACAGTATTTAACATCTCTGCAGGCTGCAGTCAGCGGTCCCTGTGACAGAAAGAAGTTTAAAAGCTACGGAGCAGCCTCTGGAAATCCTTCCTCTGCCTAGCCCCTTACAGCTTTAGAAGTTACTTAGAGTCAGCTTGAACGCGGGGCTTAAAATATTAAAATAAAAATAATGAAAAGATAAAAGTAATATGGACGTTTTTAATCTCCTTTTCAGAAGGGAGAGATGTAGAGTATTCATTGCTTACAGCTCGGTGTTGTGAGGCTTCTGTAAGAGAGAACACACTTACAGTTGTTATTTGGCTGTCCAGATCATCTGCCTTGCTGTTCTCTACTCCTTACATCTTTTATCTATACCTGTTTCAAACAGAGCTGAGTACCTCACAGTAAAAAGCGTTATTAAATACAAGCATCCTAGGAAAGAACTTCTTTCTGTTACCCCCTTTGAAGCGGTCAAACATGCACAAAAAGCATCTTGGTTTCAAGTAGGCCAGATTTAAAGAAATATATAAAGGTATTTTTATAGTATGTAAACATAAAAATCCACATATATGTTTGTTTATATATATATACACACACAAATGAGACAAGCAAGAAGAGAGCTATTGTGTGATAATACACCACCTCTGTCATCGTTATAACAATAACAGAATCTCCCAGGTTATCAGAATGTCTCCCAGGTATCTCAAGTAGGGATTTCAAGCATGAAGGGGGTCCAATTCGTTAAACTCAAGAGACAGAGTAGCTCTGCCATTGCCCAAATTCTCATATTCTTTTATTAGAGTATGGTGCTCTGCAAATAAGAGGTCTTGTAACAACCACCAGTCAGCAAGGACAGGTATCACCTACAACCTAGGCTGCGTAGCTTTGTAGTAGGCTTAGAGAAAACATGAGAAGTTACGCAGAATTTTGTGCCTCTTCAGGATGCCCAGCATGGGTGAGAAAGAAAGAAGTGCCAACTAACTTAGGAGAACAGTTTTTTTTACAGAATTGGTGAGTAGGCATGGCCCTGTTACAATGGTGACTGAAGCCAGACAACACCAGATTCTTCCTCTGCATCATCTTTCTTGTGTCTCCCTCACCCCAGTCCCCTAGCAGGCACAGACCATTGGCAAATACCTACAGCCTCCTAATGTGGTTCAATGAGATGAAGGTGTAACCAGGTACCTTTCCAGCAAAGGAACCACATAGGCAATATTTCAAGGACGGACCTTGCAAAGGCATGGTCAGTTCCTCTTAACTTTAGTTTTCTGTCTGGAACTGTAAGTGGTGGGTAGATGGAAATAGCAATGCGCTGAAAAGGAGCAGGACAGAGCGTAGAGGAAGGAGGGGACAGTTGCTCTGTGGAGTGAATATTGCAGCATGCTATAAAACAGCTGGCTGTAACCCTGTGATGTGGGATGTTTCACATCTTTCATATTTGCCTTGTATCTTTGGCTTGTGTATGTACAGGAATATAAGCAGCTCAATCCAAGCTGTGTAATGCACACAGATAAAACTGGTCTTTATTTAAATCAGGTGCTAAACTGAAATTCGCTGACTGTGGCAGGGACTGGATATTCCGGATGTTTTAGTATTAGGATAAAAAGGGCTTCTGCCAGCAAGCCACGTAAGAAATGCACTTGGTCACAGAGTTCCGTGAACAACTTCCCAGAAAACCATCCAGCAACAAATTTCTTATCAGGGCTGGACCAGGGGGACAACTGGACCAAACACTGGGCCACCACTCCTCCTCCCGCTCCAGGCTCTCACACCTGAGGAGGTACTCTTTAGCTGGGAAGCTACTCTCCCTGGGCTCTGTACACAGTCAGCAGCCAGCAAAAACCCAGTTACCCCAGAGGTTACATCAGAGTAATCCTGCCTCGCTTTCCTCACTGCTTTTATGAAGAGCCTGCAGAAATGAGCTCTCCGTGAGACCCCTCCTTTTCCCCCTTTGAGCCCAAACGGGTTCTTCCTTTGTTCCTGCTTGACATCCACGGCTCACGGGGAGACTTCAGTGGGTCTCATAATAAATGAGAATGAGTTGCTTGGCTGCAGAAATGAGGGAGAAGGCACTGTACTTGGTTTAGTTTGAAAATGGGATGTGGTGTATGACTAAATTGAAGTGTCCCTAACCAAAGGGACCAGCTGGACAGTATCTATAGCAGCTCTCTATTGAATGCCGCAGGCTCCTTTAGCCAAATGCTGGTGCTACTGAAATCAATCTGCGTTTTAACACCCATCTTCTGCAAGCCCATTGTTTGACCCCATGTGAACAGTGCACGTTGGGAGACATTAACATTTTCTAGTTATGTGAACTTTCACTACCAGGCTGTAATTTTCCTCTCAATGCCTGGAGCCTATAAGAAAACGTAATTTGCTGGAAACAATTGTAAAAGCCCGAGGAGGTGAGGACTGGAACACACAAATAGCATGTGTTTAATAAGAGAGAGATGTAGCATGCTCTCCAGGAAAAGGATTACTGGAGAAGGAAAAAGTCTTTGAAGACAGTACTTAATGCAGAGTTGCAGTCCAAATGACAAACAACGTAGTGGGATAGATCAATAAAAGGACGGCAAACAACAGCAACAACAAAAGCAGAGATTCACAGAAATAGAAGACAGAAGGGAACCTCAAGAAATTATCTAATCCCTGTGCACCGAGGCAAAATTAACCTCACCAAGCTCATTCGTCACTGACTTTTCTCTAACCTATACTTTAAAACCTCCCTTGAAAGACAGCACAAACTCCCTGGTAGGCCTTTCTAGTGTTACAATACCCTGGGCGTTATAATTTCTTTCCTTCAAATCTCCCAATTTCTCTGCTGCAAATTGAACTTTTTCCCCCCCTTTTCCTCTGGTGCATATCATGCATAATTGAGCAAGATGGTGTAACTAGAATGTCTCACGTAGAAACAATGTATTCAGTTACTTTGCTGAAGGGAGAATTATAGTCCTCTGTAGGTGACTAGAAAGCCACCATGATATTCTGAAATGGGAGAACCTTTGAAGAATACAATTGACCATTTTCTTCTTAATGAAGAAATGCATTTGAGATGCCTAAAATCAGTATTTGTCTAGCCCCTCAAGGACTCTGTCCTTCAAGCCCTGTCTGCCTTCTGCAAAGGTTTTTTACTAAGTTTTGTCACCTCAGAAAAGCATGCTGTTTAGTTAATTTATTTAATAATCCACTGGACTTCCCAATCATCTGGAGAATTGTGACAAAGCCAGATATCGTCATTATTGGTAAAAAAAAAAAAAAAAAGCCTATTTGTCATTACTATTCCAATAAGATGTCCTTCCATTTTCACATCCATGACTTCTTTGCTCTCACAGTTCATACGTATTTCTGTAATAAATTTCTGTCATCTAGTCACAGACTTCTTCCCATCTTTTCTCTCTTAGGATGTCTATCACCATCACTTTGATCTGTTCATTTAAGTCATATTCACCAACTGAAGCCGGGCTAGGGCAATGGTGTGTCCGAGATTCAGTGGCCAACTCCAAAGGCATAAGGTAGAAGGGCTTGGAGATGACAGCCAATCACAGTGGAGAGACCCATCCTCCCACCCTAAAAAATGAGAATTTATGCAAGAGTAACAACAGCAATGTGTATTCAGATTTGATTGACTAATAAATACTCTGGGCAGGATAAAAAGCTAAAACTCAGCAAGTGAAAAGCAGAGTGGCTTGAGCTGCCCCCTTGCAAGGCAACAGCGAATGCTGCTGCTCCCGAGAGCGCAGCCACGAGCCCCACAGGTGCTGGGTCTCTTCTGCCACAGAAGCTGGGCTTGCGTCTCTGCTGCCACTGGGGGAACTGGAGGGGCTGGGGCAGCAACCGTTGCTTCTCGGAGGGACCGAAGCTCCCCGGCAATAGCTGCTTGGCAAAGCAAGGAACCAAAACAGAGCTCTGGCAAAGAGTGGGTCTGTAGCCACTGCTGTTATATGGGCTCTCTTCCTCCCCAGTGCTCTGCTTCCCTATGAAGCTCTGCCTTGCCTAAACCTAGAGCTGTCTGTGAGAAGGAGCCCGGTCATGACCTGGGGTCGAGAAGATCATATATCCAAGACGTAATTAACTGGATGGATTCCTTCTACTGTGATTAGAAGGGATGGCTCCATCCCAGCTGCATTTTATTCCTCAATTCGTTTCAGGTCTGGATTCTGCTGAGAGGTTTAGCTAAGCACTGTGTATGTCTGCTTTCAACAATCTTCAGGAAATAAATAATTGACAATTTGTGTTATTGCACTACTATTCTTTTCTTTTTTTCATAATTTGCCTTTCTGAGTCCATAATGCCCGTAGTCATAGCTCAAAAGTCCCACTGCGGCAGTCAATGAAGAAATAATCCCTGCCTGAAAGAATTAACCATCTAAATATTTTCTCATTGAAATCAGTAGCAAAAGCTACTGGGCGAAAGGCCTCTTTGGTCCATGAAATAACACAGAGGAATAACAAAGAGAGCTGGAGGACAGGACAGAGCATTACCATCAGCTGGACACCAGGGTGGGCCTGCTGTGTCTTGCCATTGCTTTAACTCACAGGCACAATATACAAGCCCTCCCCTACATTTCAGGAAGGCATAACCACACCATATTTCTTCCCTAGGTGACCATGTGCTATTTCCCCCCCTTCCCAAGACTTCCTTCATTGCTGCTGCTCCTTTGGGATGATTTTTTTTTACATTTCATCCTTTCTGCAAATTTTCAGTTTCTATTGCTCCTCCACACACAAAGCCCCAACCACATGAGATTTGGAACACTAACTTTTGATGATAGGAAGGGGAAAAATAAAATACATCAAGCTAAAGGCAAGCAGCATAAACAGCAGAGCAAGCTTTTCCCTCCAGCATGTAGCTGTTCTTGCTCCAGCACACAGAGTGGCACCTTAATTACAGGCAGGACAATGTCTCTCAAGTCTTGATCTCTGCTACGCATCAGCCTCTGCTTTAGAGCAGGGGTTGGCAGCTATGCCAGACAGGGTATCTAAAAAGATGCTACGAAGGCAGCAATGGCTCTGAGAGGGGCATCATTAGGAGGCAGACATCAGCAGCTTCTGGCTCCCAAACCAGATGCCATTGATGTGCTACACAGAATTTAAGTTTTGTGGGTTTCCACTAGCACATATGCAATCTAACCTCGAAAAGAGAAATAGATCAGAGAGAGGATGGTCCAGCTTCTATGTCTTAGAAGTCACTAAATAAGGCTAGGAAGCTGGACCATCCTCTCTCTGATCTATGTCTTAGAAGTCACTAAATAAGGCTAGGAAATACTAGAAGAGATCCTGAAATACAGATTCAAGTAAATAATTGGAGAGATGCAGCCTCTAGGAACTGGATAAGATGGAGAGACCATCCATAAGATAGAGAAAGCAGAACTGCTCCCATCTGAAGTGTTTGTAGCATAAAGCTTCTGTAGGGAGTACATACGTACACAGAGATGCATACACATATAGAAACATATGTAAAACGAATTTAGGCGATAGGAGACACAGTTTTAACCTTTTTTGCAGTTTGTTAATCTCCAGTGGACGTAGACCTCCTATGAAATGGTGAAATAGCTGCCCTGACACAGACTTGCTAAAGCTGCAGAAGTGTGCTTTTTACTCAGCTAGCTTAGGAAAAAAGTATTCTTTTTCTCTAGTCATTCTCTGGCAAAGTGCAGTATATCTAATTTTGTTAAATTCCAAAACAGACTGTGCACCAAAGTACTTGTAGGTGTAAAGTAGAATGTCAAGGATGAGTCAAAGATTAATACCTAAATTATAGAGTGTGAAATGGGAATTACAGTCTTAAATATCATGTTAAGAACTAGGAAGTATTTACCTAGTCTAAAGCACTACTTGCATTGTAATAGGCAAAATGCTATTCCCTTTCGTTAAAGGGGATTCTTTAATAGTCCAGGGCTTGAACAGGAGGGCTGCATGGGATGGTGTCACAATTCAATGACAGACTTTTACAAACTTCAGCAGAACTCTTATTCAGTACAGCACTCACTTAAGTACCAGGCTATGCTTCAGTCACAGCTACTTCCACCGTTCTGCAGAACAAGGATGAATTTAAGACCGTACTTCGGCACTTAGAACAACAGATGCTTGACTAGTTTATTTCCTTCAAATGTATTGCTTCTTCCATTACTGCACTGTAAGATTGTCAGGCAAGAAGTTTTCTGCTTTCACCAATCTGCCCTTTCAGTTACCTCATTGTCCTGTTTTTCATCCATCCTTACAAAGCTTTCTTTTACTTTCTTAAAAAAAAACCTAAAAATAACTTGGCTACCTTGTGAGTAGTCTTAAACTAAAAAAAACCTATGTGATGCTGTCAGTGCTTCTTGCTTTCTCTTTTTCACCTTTTGCCTCTTATATTTAATTGTCAACTCTTTGTGGCAGGAACAGTTTGATTTTCTTTTTTCCTGTGTGCATACAGTCCTATAAACATACCTGGAACTTTCAGATGCTCTGTTAAAAAAAAAAAAAAATAAAAATAAATAGAGCATAAAAGATTAGAATTTCAACCAGCTTGTGAATTTCTCACTCTTGTCAAGAATAACATCTGGTAAAGGTCCGAGGATATTTTTTTTTAAAACACAGCTGATGAGGTAGTAATGATACCTCATTTGATTCATAGGCTAACACATGGAAGCGATTCTGGGAATGCTGAGAAGCAAGTTTCAGCTGCTTCTCAGAGCTTTACCAACTAACTTCTGCCCAGTGAGTCCGGAGCTGCTCAAAGCACACGCTTCAGCAACGGATACTTTGCACTGCTCATTAGCTGCTGACAAATAGGATACAAAAATAAAACTTTGGGAAGCAGACTTAAATAGACTTGTGAATTGGTTAGAGAGAACCTTGCCAAAAAGTGATTTTATTTTTATTATAAAGGAAAGGAGGTTCATCAGTGAAATAGTTCCAAAGACCAGACTTTTGAAAAACTTGCTTTTTCATTAGTTAAAAGCACTGAATAGCTACACACACACTTATTTTTAGTAGAATCTATTAAATATCACTTCTTGACATCAGCCAGCTCAGACTCACTGTACTCCAAAGCATCCATTTCATATTTTAGCATCTTCAACAAGTCTTAAGATGACTTTTGCCCTGTACTTTACAGTTTGGTCCTCTACTTAGCAGAACATAATTGCTAAAGAAGGTAACCAGAAACAACAGAGATGAGAAATCTACAGGTAAGTTATTGTCCTTGTGCTTCACAGAAATCCTTGATAAAGTCAGGACTATGTTTACAGCAGAAGGCCCAAGCTGTCCTTCAGCAGGTTTTCCTCTGTAGTCTGTCTTGGTTTCCTTTTAGCTATTTCTTAGATTATGGAGACTCAAGTGCTTATTTTGCTGTCTCTTAACGCAACTCGCTTCATCTAACATGCGGATGGGTCAGAGAATAGCCCTCTAGATGCAATTCTGCTGCCCAAATCTCTACTATAAAGACTGGAGAAGTCACTAAAACTGAATTAGCACTCAGTAAGTGTAAATTAAATAGAGAAAGTAAAGCTAGTTGAGTGCCTGGAAGGATGCAGGCTGCTGCATTTTGGATATACTAAAATACAGAATACTTATGAGAACCCTGGCAAAGGAAGGTATTGCAATTCTGTAAACTTCAAGATAGAAAAGGTTTCATCATCACAGAGTCACAGAATGGCAGGGGTTAGAATCAGGAGATCATCCAGTCCAACCCCCCTGCTAAAGCAGGTTCACCCAGAGCAGGTTGCACAGGACATCATCCAGGCGAGCTTTGAATATCTCCAGAGAAGGAGACTCCACAACCCCCCTGGGCAGCCTGTGCCAGGGCTCTGTCACCCTCAGAGTAAAGAAGTTCTTCCTCATATTCAACTGAAACCTCTTATGTTTCAGTTTGCGCCCACTGCCCCTTGTCCTGTCTCTGGGCACCCCTGAGAAGAGTCTGGCTCCATCCTCGTGACATCCACCCTTGAGATATTTGTACATGTTGATAGATCCCCTCTCAGTCTTCTCTTCTTCAGGCTAAACAAGCCCAACTCTCTCAGCCTTTCCTCACAGGGGAGATGCTCCAGTCCCCTAATCATCCTTGTTGCTCTCTTCTGAACTCTCTCTAGGAGTTCCTCATCTTTGCTGAGCACCGGTCTAGGATTTTACTAAGCCACCTAGCATCTCTGTCGTCACTGCTCTTGGTGACGTGTATGATAGTCAGTCCTATGAAGCTTGGTAGAACAAATATTGTACTATAGAACAGAATTACCGTGGTTAAGTAATCTGATGGCAGCAGCAGAGATGGTCACTAATTTAATTTTTGGGATTCTGCTTCAAGCCTATGCCGCAGTCACCCCTGAGCATCTCACAAACAAAACAATTCACAGTATAACATTCTGAGGAAATAAAGAGGTAGCACCTATACAATTACGAAAGTACAATTTCTTTTTTTTTTTGTGACTGTGCCAACTGTAAGAACATAAATGGTATCAAAGCCTGTCAGTGTCTTACTGAGGGGGCAATTCACAGAGCGTGCTAAAGAAAATCAAGGTACCCAAGGTTTATTCAGGTGTTGCACTAAATGGTGGTAGGATAGCCTCACTAGTACCAACTGTCATGTTGAAAGGAAGATTGTGCAAAACCTCTGCAGATAATTTCAATGTTATTATTTTCAGATACAGGAAGAAGATTGAAACACCAAGTAACTAGGAAAAAGAACATGTGCTGGAATCTAATGTTAGTAGTTACATTTCAACAGCAGTGTCAAGGGAAACTTGCATCTCTGAAAGAGGTCAAAGTCACGAAGATAAAAATTTCAACCTGTGAGATACTTTTGCATTAAAAGTGACAGAAATGACTCCTTCTGAAATTTTCTGAAATGGAAAAGGGACACTGTGAAACAATTAGGCTGATTAACTTTATGCAAAATGTGGCTTCTGGTAAGATTGGAGAAAACAAAATGTACCTGTATCATAAAAAATGCCCATAATAAAGGACCAGAGAGAAGACCTTTAGCCCTATTCTTCTGTCAGAAGAAACACAGGAGATCTCCCAAGCTAGCAGGGCTGCAAGGGAATTCATGCGCCCTTTCAGATAGAGGCTCTCACAGATATATAATTATCCACATGAATGTAGGCAGCATTTTCCTTCATGTGAGCTGATCCCCCTCTTTAGGCAGACCCATAGGAGGGCTCTAGTGAAGTAGTTATTCACTCTACTTTTT
>NW_009259588.1:7519575-7525308 GCF_000687185.1 Egretta garzetta
CTCTGCAGCAAGCATATTTGTAAATAGCCCCTACCATTTTTAGTAACAGGGAAAAAACCCGAACATACTAGGATTTTAAACCTGAGAATTTTGTGTGACTGCATATGCCTCCTTCCTTCCTACCCCCAAATTACCAAGGCTGGCAAACTGGGACAAAACTTCCGACAAGAGTTCAGAGAGTAGTGTGGAAACCCATTTTGGCATTGACAAAAAAAAATTTGCCATTAGCAAAAGCTTGCCTCTGCAGGTAACTCTCAGTATATGTTTGGAGTAATAAAATTAATCCTCAGGACAAGACTTCTGGACCTGACTTTTTAAGTACAAATCTTCAACAACTGAGTATCTTATTCCCCACACCCCCTTTTCTTTTTGCCCTACTGCTTCCTTTTTAGCATGCTCTCATCAAGCCACCCGGCTTCTATTTGCAATAAAAGGAGAGCTCCAGATGGGTAAGGGTCTGCTTCAGATGATTTGCCATGTTAAAAAGAAGAAGAAAGTGTTACTAGACTGTTTCTAGTAATGGAAAATTTTATTTCCTGGGCACAAATCAAAAGCAAAAGCATGAGGAAGAGTATTAAAAAAGGGAAACAAGATTTCCAGTATCTCATACTCTGATGAAACAAAAAGTTCAGAGAATGCTAGTTACACGTAATCTGAAAGAAACCAGCAAAGAGAATAAAAATAAAAGTGGATTGAGTCCCCATTGATCACAGTTGAACCCCCCCAAAAGATCTGTTGTCTACGTGCATCTCAGATTATGCATTTGCTTACAGAAACTGCTCTGTTAACGGGAGTAGCACTGTTGACTTGCTTCAGAGTAGCAGAGAAGAAACAGAACCAGAGAGAGTTATATGCATTTCATTCTGAGTTTGGGCTACATATCGCTTAATTTAATTTTGGTCTGACAAATATATTAGTGTCTGGAAACATATTGCCATTTACAAAAGCCTCCTTTGCTTCTGTCATCAGCAAAGTAGGTTATCCCTACTTTTTAGCTAACAAGTATTTTTGCTGCATAAAGGATGCTGAGACTGGATTCAAAACTTGTTCGCTTTTCCACTATATCATGCTGGTCCATGACAGCTCTCTCCTAAATGTCCCTGTTTCATAGGATTCATCTTGATGTCACTAACATGCAAGGGAAATATATAGCCAAGTGGATTCCTTCAAACCTGTTATTAAAACAGCCCATACCAAATGTTTGAAGTTTTAGGTAATTATTTCAATATTTGCTACATTATTGTTATGATAATGACTAAGAACATATTCAATCACTGCATTGTTTGACAAACACACCATTTTAAATTGAATGCTGCTTTTTTCTAGTAAGATGTCATAAAATATGCATACAGCATCTCTATTACCAACATTACTGCAGCACAACTCTTCCGTTCTCCCCTTCTTATTCTAAATTCTTGCTTGATATTACTGAGAAGCGTCAATACTTCTGCGAAGGCTGATTAGCATGCAGTGACTTGATACACATGTTGGAAGGCAGAACGAACTAAAATTTCCAGCATACTACTAGATTATGCATTTCTCTGTGCATGCAAAAAGACATACTCGTTCACATAGCTCTGATACTTCTGTTGATACTTCTGTCAACATCTGTTCACAGAAGTGGCTATTGGCATGCGCTTATCTGTGAATCACTATGCAAATGTATGCAACTGCAGTGAAAGAAGTCCCTAGAAGATTTGAGCAAACCCATTTACTTTTTGCAGAGTTAAAATTTTGAGGTGACTGACAGGTCCATTGTCACAGCCCTTATGGAAGCTGGCTGCCTGCTTTTTCCACTGCTAAAGCTGAATATTATTTGAGTACAAGAAGCATTACAGTGAACACAGCAGTTCCCAATTCCATTAACATTTTGCTTGATCCTGTTTCATTGCAGAACAGTAAGGTATGTCCTCAAGGGAATCAGGCCTGGACAACGAAGGTGATATGAAGTGAAAGCGATATTGCCATTTACTGGAAAGGACAGATCCTCTGTTGATAGGCACTGTTTGGGACACCATAGAAGAATCCTATAACGACACCTTTATTAAAATCAATTCACCACATACATTCATGGAGGTATGCAAAATTCAAATCAGTGTGGTCAAACTGATGTTTTGGCTACTTTTTAGTGGTGCTGGTCAGATGCTCATGATGAAGGCCCAACCAGGATAGTCCTGACCGAAGCAGATATCGTGCCTGTCCTTAAATGAAATGCAATACTCTCTACTGGCAGCCTGATCAGTCTGGGCTAGACTGTTTAGAACAAGTGGCATTACCAAAGGTATTCTTTCCAACAGTGACCTTCTCAAGTATCGCCCCTTTCCTGTAGCTGCTCCAGGAGCCATACATGTTAGCAAGTGAGCTTGAGGCTGGCGTGAAAGCTTTGTTATTCCATTCCCTCACTTGACACAGGAGGAGAAAGAACTGGTGTACTATATTCTACAGGTGTCTGCTTCCAAGGTTTTGGTAGCTCGTGCAGGTACAGAGGCGAGAGGTCAACAGTCACATGGTTTTTACTACATCTTCCTCCCCTTCACAGTGCATGCAACATAAAGCATGATTTCTTTCCCTGCCTCTCATCTTTACTCTGATTGCAGCAGCCAAAGTGAAGAGGGAAATTCTGCAATTTACTTTGAGGGATGGAGGGAGATGCGATGAATCCAGTAACACGGAGAATTCCACACCCTAAAATGCTACAGCACAATTGCAAACCAAGCAGCGAGCAATTCCTTAATCCCCACCTCTGCATCATCTTTAAAACTAATTTTTTTTTCATGTAACACTCTCCGCATACCTCAAAGTAATCTTTTTCCTCTATCTCAAAACAAGTAAATGATTCTACCCCCTCTCAATTTTAGGAATAAATGTTCTTCAGTGCGAAGGGCTGCTAGCATGGATCTTAGCTCTTCAGGACCAATGTTAAAAGCTTTAAACAACCTGTTTAGAGAAACTGTTTGATAATGAGTCGGCTGCTCCTACACTGCATGCTGTACAATAAGCACAAGTAATCTTGCCCTCAAATCACGCACTGTCAAACCACAGGGGGTTAGAGCAGTAGCTTAAGATGCAGGCTTAAGCAAAGGCAGCCCCCCACTTTAAAAAGCAGATTAAGCACGCGACAGATGCTTTGCGATAATTTATGAATAGTATATGCTGACCTGGTTTTTATGATGTTGATTGTACGATTATGTTGGTTTGATTTAATTAGAAGATGCAGGCAAAGCCTGAAATACTTGGAAAATATAAGCTACCCGCTGGTAACGCTCTCAGGTCAGTTTGCCATCAAACCCAAGTTCTCAGCTATGGAGAGGCTATTTAAGGGCTCCAGCCAAGCTGCTAGAATTCCTTTGGTCAGTTTGGAGACTAAAACAACTCCAGTGACTATGCAAAGGGTCCACAAGCAACATGCTAAAAAGCCAAGTAGATTTTCATAGAGGTTCAACTGGTGAAGTCTGAAGGGAACTTGTTTCACCCTATCCCCATGACAAGTTGAAAAAACAAACAAACAAAAAATCTTCTGGTAAGTTAAAAACCCTAAAGTCAATTTTCCCCACTTGTTTTCCTCTCTGTTGCTCATATTAAGAGCTTTGGATGCTCTGGATAAATTGTAGGTGCCTGCAATCTACGCTTGAGGGACTTGTAAGGTATCACAGCCCTTGGCTCTGCAGGTATGGAAATCATACTATTCTGCAGCAAGTAGAGACACTAACCCTTGCACGAAGGGGCTGAGCTCAGAGGCACCAGGTGTAGCTAGTGCTAGTTGTTATAAATAGCAACTTAAAGTTTTGTGATTAAAATAATCTGCCCCTCGCATATGGAAACTTTGAATGCATTCATACAATGCGAAATAATCAACATGAGTTGATTTCCGTGCTGTTGATCTGTTATTGTGGAAGACTCGCCCATGGACCACCTGGGGAAACCTCCACAGGGGCAGGAAGCAGGGGGACACTTGTGGTTCCTCCAGTTGCATCCACTCCTTCCCACAGGGGAGATGACATTCTGCTATGGCATATCATAACAATTTGATCTCCTGTCACCCAGGCGGGGACCTGTTAGGACATGATCAGGTTTGTCATCCCTCATAGCTGGGCTCCTGTGTGAAATGCCTATGCGTGGGGCAGGGGAGGGGACACAGGCAAAGAAGAGAATGAAATATGTGCCCAGATGAGTTCCTATTTGGTATGCGGCTGGGAGGCACAAACCCAGGAGTCCCACAACAAAGAGGAAGGCAGTGGAGTAGATCATATGGCAAAGTTCCCAGCCAGTTCAATGGGGTCAGGATTCCCCCTGGGAATTCTTGATATTTCTGCTATTGCTTCTTCTAGCTGACCTCCTCACAAGATACTTTTGCCTGCATAGTCACGTGCAGCCTCCCACAGTCAGTGAACATGTGCCCCTCATACGTATCAGGAATTCAGCCTTCAGCTGTATCTGGACTTCAGTGTTCATCACTGCATTAGTACATGACAAATAGCTCCATTTAAACATTCTCTTGCTCTGCCATCACAGGCTGATCTCTTGCCGCTGACACCGACACACTGCCTGTCTTGCTGCTCTGCTCACGTGCAAGTTATCCATTTGCTGGGGATAACCTCTCTAAGCCAGTATATGCCCCGACATTTGAAGGATTATGCAGGGCAGTAGGTTAGAGAGGTAAAGCGTTATTAATGTTTCCTGCAACATCCAAATCATAGCTGGACAAAATTTTTGTCTGAAACATCAAGTGAGAAAGATTCTATACAGTTACAGAAATATGTTTTTGAATTTGCATAAAAAGCCTTGTACTCTGACATTTTTGATAGTGATATATTTCACTTTTCAAGTGCAAAACAACTTTTCCGTTTGAAATGACTTTCAAAATGTATTTTAAAATTATTCAGAAACCTCAAGTTGAAAACACCACTCCGTTTCAGACCAATCAAGACACTTCTTCACCACAAGTGATTCTTTTTAGTTCTTAATTCTGTGAATTTTTGTTTAAATATTCATTGGCTCAAATCAAAATTGCTTCTTTATTTTCCTATGACTGTCAGCAAATCATGAAACCCTTCTTCACATTCAGCTGTAATCCTGGGCCCAATTTAAAAGAATATTTAAACTTAGTCTCAGAATTAAGGGCTTGTTAAATACCTGTTCAGGTTCTGCACTGAATAACCGTGAATGCCAGGTATGCTGAACTGCCAAGCTTAGCAGGGCCTCCCCAACCCTCCTTTCTCCTCCTCAGACTTTCTAAATAGGATTTTTCTTCATTGCTCAGCAGAAAAAAAAATTACTGTTTTAGAAATTATGAGAAGAGTCATACATTTCAAAGATCCTGACCTTGTGATCATCAGAGAGAGAAAATAAAGCACCATCTGCAAACAGGTATTATTGATTGATCTAAAGACACAGAAAGTGAACAACAGCAACAAGAAAATTCAGAGACAGGACATCATTCTTATAGAAGGCACCTGACCAATGAAGTTACCATTCTGTCTTACTTTATACAAATAGAATAAGCAATCAAATTCACACCAAAGTCCAGTTCTTCATTTTTCTGTATCACAGACATGTTTTGGAACAGATTAGGCTCCATTTGTATATACATATATTAAAAAAGAACACATTTCAATTAAAAGAAGACACATTTCAAGCTGCTTGTATTTTATACATACACATACATTTTCACACATCAGGGGAACAAGCACACAGAACCAACCACAAGCGGTTAACAAACTCCTAGTACCCTTC
>NW_009259588.1:7525361-7570047 GCF_000687185.1 Egretta garzetta
AGAGAAAAATGTAGATCAATGTGCTTAACCACGTACTTTCCTGGGCTGCAGGCAGAACTGCTCTTGACTTGAAGAGGAGCAACATGCACGCATCCAAGGACACGCTGGTGAGCAGGTCACAGCATCCCCTGGGACTTCTCTGTTTATTCTGTATTTGTTTATTGGTTTCAATGGGACACGTGTATCCAGAGGATCCAAGTGCCTCAGACATCGCCTAGTTTACTTTCCTCAGCAGCAGGAGGAAAAGAAGCACCTTGAGCTTTGCGCTCTGGCTTGAAAGTTGGAATGAGTTAGTGTGACCAGAGGGATGCTGGAGCGTTTGCCCACCCCTCTGCGTGAGGGGAATTACCTCTCTGTAAGAGCTGCCCGTTGTATTCCTCATAACCTTCCTCACTTCTAAACACCATGAAATACAACTCTCCTGTTAACTTGCAAGGCCATACCTTGTACAGATAGTGAAAAGCTGGGCTAATGCCTTGGAACAGTATTGACGGACACGGTTATAATGAAATTTTTCCAAGCTTTTGCATGGCCAGAAAAAGAAAGGAAATTACTGTTGCTAAGACTGCAGTATGGAAGCTTTCCAATATTTTGGACAGTCAAAAGGAAAAGCAAATATCTTGGAGAAGGAAGGAAATTTAAGGGAAGGAGTAGGAAACTCTAAGGAGGCTAGAGCCAAGAACCTGGAAATAGGAAAGGCTCTTTAGAGGAGAAGACAACATAGAAATAGACTACTACCCAGCAAGGTAGATGAGAGTTTGAACTCATATTTGCTACTATTTGTAGACTCACTCCCAGCTGTAGCAATAAAATAAGCACCTACCTCATAACATCAGCTTCATGATGCACCCAAGAAATCCTGCTCCTGCTTGGTCAGAAAAGGACACATGAAATCTCCTTCATGCGTTCACCTAACCCAAGATCAAGTTGCTAAATTGTTTGGCTAATAGAAGAGGCAAAATCTTCCAGAACTCTGCCTACCCTGCTCCTGTAGCAGACCAGCTACGGGCAACCCACCCTGACCGGGTGGAGACCATTTCCCCTTGCCATGGGGAACGGGCAGGGTCCTGACCACACCTGGGTAGCCTCCTTCAGGCTGGGCTCACCCTGCTTGGTGGCAGCTGAGAGCCTCTGGAAGGTCAGGGGTTGCTTACGGGCCAGCGAAGGGAAAAAAAGAAAACCAATGTATGTGGCACCCACAGGAAGCGTCTTCCACTGCATCCCAAATGTTGCACGTTTGGTTTCCTCAGGTCGGGAAGAGAAGGGAGGTTTGGCCCTGCACCGCTCCCCGGGGAAAGGCTGCTCTGCCAGCTTGCCTCTGACTCACTGTTGTGACACTTGGTATTAAAGCTTAGGTAGTTTGAAGATCAGGGGAATGGAGGCATTTAAAAAACCCTGTTATTTCACCTGTACCTTTGATTTTTAAATAACTGTGCTAATTCAAAAAGGTTCATTGTTATTTACCAGCCCCCTGAATATACCGAGCATTTTTGCGAGTTACTGTAACCCTCCTTTTTAAAGTGGATTTAAGCCATTACAGTCTATCACATAAATCCTTCTTAGTTTGTGGATTATTGACCTGATAGGCCCAAACAGCTCCATCTGCCCATTTAAATGGGCACGAATGCTGTGAGTGTTTACTGCTTTCAATCCTATTATTTGTAAAGTGCTTTCTTCCTCTTGTCTCTGTGCGTGTGTTCGGTGTTCAGGGACAATTTATTGCCGAGTTCTTGTCTAAACTCTTTAATTAGAGGGCTTTCCAGGGCAAACTGCCCACATACGGTAGCATAAGTAAGTGTACTGCTATTTGACTTGGGAAATTAAGCTTTTGACTTAGAGCCAGCCCTTAGGAGTGATGTAAAAGTTGACAGACTGGAAGAACATTTGAAAGTGAAAAGGGACTCGCTTCTGAAATGTTGATCCGAATCCAGTGTTGGTGAATGAAGATTTTATAGCCACAGAGAAAGTTACTTTCAGATACCTACTCCAAGTTGTTCTTCTGAATGAGCTAAGTTGATGCTCTAGGGGACATTTGCTGAAGTGGAAACAGGAATAAAATAGTTTATTACCTGTGGATATATGCCAGGGCTCAGGGTGACAGTACGCAGAGAGAACCAGGTGTTTTCCATTAGTCAGTATTTGTCGGTCAAATCGTTTACAAAGACTGAGTTAATCGTCTTGACGTGTTGAGTCAAATAATTTCTGATGGAAGTATTAAAGTGGTATAAAAAGGTTCCCCGTTCAAGGAATCCTGTTCTCCTGCGCCGGGGTATTCTATGCAAAGAGTGATTACAGTCAGGCGATGTACCGAACAGGCTGAGGAACAAATACAAAGGCAGAAGTCTGCAAAATTTGGCTGCCACCTCAGCCTGATGCATCTCATTGCCTCAGTTCTGTCCTCTTCCTACGGGTGAGCCGCTCCACCTGCCCGGCCACGCAGGACGCGTGGATGCAGGTCTCCGGTATGCAGAAGGCTTTGCCTCTGAGGAGGCTGGCTTCTGGTTGCAATAAGAATTAGCGGAAAAGAGAAATTATGCCAAGTCACTCCCAAATAATATTTAAAAATCTTACAGAGACTAAAAAAGTACTTTGCAGATGATCTGTGATACCTTTTGTGTACATCCATAGAAAGGTCTTGGAAGAGAGTGGTTTGTGTCCTGTGCGTACTCTTTTCAAGGAGCTTCATGTTTTTTGATGCAGAGCTAAATATAGCTTCTTGTATTGGGTTTGTGTAGCAAGGTTTTGCATGCACTGGACACATGGTTGTTTTTTCAGGGATGGGGAAACTCAGGGAAGTGGGAGGATATTTTTGGCAAGCTGCATTTTTGGAAGAGAAATGTCGGGTGCCAGAACCTTCTCAAATCCAGAGCTAAGGCCAAACTGTGAGTGAAGCTGTTGAATACATTTGATCATACTGTTTCATATATGATGTTCTTAATGTAAGTATACTTGTGTGAATAGACTCACACAGCCCAGTCCACTTAATGTTGGGGGGGGTTTTTTTTGGCTTATGTAAGTGATTTCAGGCATTTCTTTAAGTTGTCTGAATCCTCTGACCAATTCTTGGGTCTTTAACTCACTGTAGGATTTACGCAATACCAGTAACAAAAACTTATCCTAAGCAGAAAGCTTGCATGAAATATCTCTTTCCTGAAGTGAAAGTAATTAATTTTTTTCTAAAAATGTCCCACTGACAGCAGTTAAATTTATTGCATCCTCGGCACTCACACTTTGTTTTGGCAGGGAGAAATGTGATGGTCTCTGAAGATGGTCCACCTAGCAGCTTTTAGGAGGGAGCAGCAGCCTCCCTGGCTGAAGCAATTTGAAATTCTGCCCTGTTACACAAATTCAAAGCAAAAGTTTTTAGTATTTAGGAAACTTTTGCTCCCTCTTTGGCATCAAATGGAGCAGTTATTTTTGGGGATGAGCACATGTAATCCTGCCATGCTGGACATTCAGCCTAATGGAAAAAGAGAGTGATCCATATGTTCAGCTGCACCTCGGGCAACTATTTTAGCAACACTTGTGAAATATGCTTGAAGATGTGGAAGACAGTGATAAAGAGTGTCTCTGCAATGTTAAAAATTAAAGCTTTGCTCTCTGAGATGTAAGCAGAACACTACCTTCCATTCTACATATAGGATATCCGTAAGTTTTAGGATGATGTCTAGAATTTCACGTGGATATTGGTTTCCTGACTGTATAGTATTAACTAGCATTTCTGTCCTACAGAAGTGGCAGCTGAGCATCTGATAGAGGAGCATCTAGGAAATAAATGTGTGTATATATATTTTATTCTTATATAAATAGTATGTACATACACACACACAATAAAACTGTATGTAACCAATTCTGGCCACGGTCACCCTAGGTACCAATAGAGTATGTTAAACCCTGAGATATTTCTATTAAAAAGTCAGTAAACTTACGACAGCATTATGCTTGTCCCACCCATTGCATTGCTGAGATTAAATTACCCAAAATTCTTTTGCAAGTGGAGGGAGGTGGGCTCTCTGCACACGAGCACAACCTCTCCACCAGGGAGAGGGAACTGGGGTCACTAAGGAGAGCTCAGCTCCATCACCCTGGCTGAACATGGAGCCAGAAGTGAACCTCCCAAATGCTCACTGTTACTGCTCTAATGTTTCCATCACCAGGAGGAGGGAGGAGGTTTGGGCATGTTACTAGAAGCTATTGATTTTATGAACTGTACTGATAATGTGGCTTATATTCCACTTGGCAACTAAATTAGTTTCTGAGTTTATATTCACAGTAATGAAGTTTAGCTAGTTGGGCTATAAAATTGAATTTACTAATCAGGCACTAGCAAAGATGGGGTTTGAACAAGTTTTCTACCTACTTTAATAGCTAAGACACTGTTTTAGTGATGACTTTAACATTGTCTTAAAAATCTGATCCAATGGATTATGGAGGCTGAGGGAACACAATCACTGCTGTAATATTTTAATAAAGCTGTCCACATTATAGTGAAGGCGTGTAAACTGACCTGTTTCTGTGAAAGCCACTCTTCTGCCACTTGGTTTGATAGGCTAATAAAAATTAGGGACATATGATAGTTGATTATAAACTTTTAGACCTTATATGTCAGGAGACTGAAATGTAAGGGGTAAGACAGTACACATTTCTTCATGGGAAACTTTGATCCTTACACAGATTCATGTATTCTTCCTGTGATAAAGGGTATGAAGCAAAATAAATTGCTATACTTTCATCATGAAACAGAGCAATAAAAATTTAGAAGGCTTTCAGGTTATGAAATTGATGGTTATAGTCTCAAAGCATACCACTAGCTGGGAACATTACATAGTACAAGTCTCATTGCCACCTGGAATTCCTTTAAGCTATACAGTAGTTATCTTATGTCAGTTAAAGGGGAAAGAATGATGGATGCTCAATTAATTGTAAAATCAAAAACTCAGAGAGGAAACACCTGACTATTTTAATATGCTCATATGAATGATCTTCAAGGCTGCATAATTCATTTTAACATGAAATAGCCAGCTGTGCAATAATAAACCAGTTCTCAAAGATGGGCCAGTTCTGCTAAGACTTTGTTGAAAATTTCATCCTGAGCCAGCTGGGAAGACTGAGGTCAGTCAAATCCATTGAAACCTGGGCAGGTTTGGCAGCCTGGGATGCACACACTTTCTTAGTTCAGGGCTCATTCTCCTCTCTTCTGTTGAATTTCCCTGCTAGTGCAGAGTAAGGCAACTCCTGGGGCAGCTGAAGGCTGCAGCCCACCTCCTGGTCCTCCATGCACCACTGGAAGGGTGCAAAAACTCTGCAACGTTCCAGCTGACCCCAAATCACAGCGCTAGAGCCATGCTCTGGCCCAATCTCTGCTCATAGCCTGTGAGCAGAGTGCAATGGAGAGCAAAACATGCAGAGGGTTTTTAGCAGGAGGACTTCAGCTGGCCTTGTACCTTCTTTGTGCCAGGTGGGCACTGTGAGTGGTCCTGGGACATAATGATGAGTCTATGGAAGCCAAAACAGGCCCCCTTTCTCCAAATAACTCTGTTCTTTCAATTATTTTTGTTTTAAAATCAGTAAAGACTATAAAAGCATGACTGAACAGAACTTGCTTTTTAAGTAGTGAAGGCCAACGTGCTGTTCTGAAATCACAGTGAATATCAGATACCTGACAAACCCATGGTGTCTCCAGATGCTGAGAAGAAATGATGCAGAGAAGCATGGATTATCTGATAAATACCTAGACCGATCCCAAATGGTCCCAAAGGAGGAATGTGGTCTAGCGTATGTGTTGCCCTCTACTCCCACAAAAGATGTGGCTGCCTATGAGCTCTGTGTAAAGACAGAGCACGGTTTGCAGAAAGGATCCTTCTCCTTTTAGCTCTGCAGCAGCTATAAATGCTGAGAGTGATCAAGCTCTTGTCTGCCTCTTGAACACCAGAAAACCTTTGTGGCAGAACTGTCGTAAGCTTTATGTTCATATAGCACCTATAGGACAGCTAGTCAGAAGAAGCCTCCCTAATAAAAATAATGAGTGAATAATCATTGGCAATATACATGCAAATTGGCTTTCCAAAGCACGGAGCCACAAGACAAAGTTCATCAATCAAGGGCACCGAAGCAATTGTGAGCAGTCCCCAGAGACTGAGTCCTCCAAGAGTGCGTGAAATCAATCTGGCAGCCTGTGAAATATATAGTCCAGTTGCCTACGTCCGTACAAATATTCACCCTCTTGCCGCGGAGGCACTAAGGGATGCAGATTAAAAGGGCTGTTTCGGGACTGAAATAGTCACTCTGCAGTGAGAAGCCAAGTAGAGGCTGATCATTATTTTATCTGTGCTGAACAACGTGTGTAAGCAAATTGCACATAATTATGACAAAATACCATCAACAGCATGACAGTCTCCTGTCGTGTGCTGGGGCATTTGGCACACAGCGCTGCCGAGTCGGATGTTTGTTCCCTTTCCGATGCTTGGTGTTTGTGTTTTGCCTGTTGCTTTGACTCACACTCTTGCTTCAATAAAGGCTTGTTACGCTGTCGTTATGTACAGTGTTCACTGATTTATGCCAGAGGATTGAACTCCAGTAGCCAGAGCCTCAGCTTCATTCCTTACTGCAGGGGCTGTTCCCTGCCAGAAGTTCTTTCTCCTGGGGAGAGAAATGAATCCAGCCAGTGATATCCCTGAAGGAGAGGGATATACATACTGCTGCAATGGAAGGCAGGTGGAGATCCCTCCTCAGGGAAGGTCGGTTTGCCCTGAGAACTTGCTACAGAACAACCTTGTGCTATCAGACTTAGCTTTTGACACCCATGGCCTGGACTTGCTGGGGAGTCTTGCACTGCTGCTGAATTACCTGTGCCTTCTGGGGAACTGAGGGCCTGTCCCCGTTTCAACCTTGTCAACGAGAGCCTTTCTGTTGACTTTGGTGGGAGATAGCAAAATCTGCAAGAGTAAGGGCAGAACCCTCCGTGTAAGGAGGTGCTGTGTAGCAGGTGAGATGATGTCACCCTGTTTGACTAGTCTAAACCAAATGCAGATTAACTGCAGAGGTTTTTGAAGCTTACAAAATCCAGGGAGAATCACTAGTCAGAATAAACGGTGTCAGCTTTTAAGTTGCTTGCTTTGCAAAGCAGTCCTGGCTGGTTGTCCTGCATTAGGATAAAGCTAAACAAATGGGCAACACAACTGCAAATGAAATCTAATACTGACAAATACGATGTGGTTCACAGGGAAAGTCACAAGAATGACTGAACAGTGCTAAAGGTGCTAAAGCTGCATATTCACAATTTTCATTGCAGGTGTAACTACTGCCCACAAAAAAAGAGCTTTAAAAGTATGTACATACTTAGCAACTGGTCCTGAAGAAGCAAGCCAGTCTTGAATATCTTCCAAGGCTTTGCAAGTGTTTGGAGATATAGGTCCATCTACCCGATGAAGCCATCAGAAAGCACAGGATTAATAAGCACAACTTCTGTCTGGGGTTTCACCTTTTTCCCCATCAGAAATTCTGTTTAGATGTAAAACCTCATTGTGGCACTCGTCTTAGATTTCTATGCTTCTGGCAGCCCATCTTGAAGAGCAGGACAAATAATCACGGCACATGTGTGCGTCAGCTCTGTAGCAGAAGTGCTGGCACGAGCAGACGTGTGGCAGGGTTTAAGTTCAATGGACTGCAGTATTTAAGGCCTTAAACTTCCAGAGGGTTGAAGGATGCAAAGGGGGTGCAGCGGTGCAGGAGGTGGGCAGGGAGCAAATCCCCATTGCCTTCCCGATGGGGAGTGTGTGCTGCACCCCAGTGACACCGGAGTGAGGACATACAAACCCCTTGCACCCTGCATCTTTGGTTTTGAGGTCAAACCACTGGAGATTTGAGTGGAAATAAAGGGAAGATTGAAAAGCAAGCGACATGTGAAGTATTTTTCACGCAGCAATGCTGCGTAAGGCGAGAACAAAGGCTGCTGCCTCTCCAACAAGGCAATGAGCCCTCTAGAGGCAGCTGCAACCAAAGCAATCCCTACCATGATGGTGCACCATGGAGGGAGAGCCCAGCCTGGTGCCCCAGGACTTTGCACCCTCTCTGAGCCCCTGCTCCCTGTCCCACAGCCCTTCCCTGCATCCCTGTCTCCTGGCACCCACCCCCAGTCCCTGGTAGCTGCTCCTGCCTTAGCCAGTAGGCTGGAGATGTCCTGGGGGAGAGGAGGTGCAGCAGGGCAGGGAGACAGCAGCGTTTTTTTCTTTATAAAGCAACTTAAAAAAATGTTTGCAAACCTGTCTGTTAGTGCATTATGTATAGACCATTGAGCAGTCCTCCTCCTACCTGGCAGTTCTTTAAAGATGTGGTAAGAATTGAGGAAAACAGCTTCCCTCAGCTGGCCAATAGGCCTTTCATGGTCAAACTATGTGTGAGGTGAATTTAATCGCAGTTAATCTCAGTCCTGGTAGGAGTCCAGTGCCTGGTAAGAGCAGCATGCATAACCTCCCCTGCCTGCAGGAATGGCCAGGGCATCGCCTCCCCCTCGGCGTTCCCCCCAAGGCAGCAAGGAGGGAGGGAAGAGCAACAGAAAACTACTGGGGAGCGGTGCAGGATGGCAAGCAGGCTGCAGGGCAGGTTGAAAGATAAAAGGTGATTAACTTCTTACTGTTAATGGGCTAATTAAAAACAGAGACTCCTGCCCTTTCTATCCTGCCTGGGAAAGCAGTGGATACCGTGGCTATGCCGTGATTGCTACTGGGCCGGTTTTCTAAGGGCTGCCGGAGCAGCGAAGCTGGGTCCTCTCTGAGTCCTCTCTGTTCTGGGTGAAGCAGCAGGCGGGGAGGCCCAGTGTGCAGCCCCTCCACGGGTAAATGCCGGTCGTGTTTTACCACTCTTGCTTCATTTTCAAGGACTCAGAACTTATCAAAAGCAGCGGTTTACTATGTAAGAGAAGTTATTCAGGCTTTGAAAGATCCCTCCAGGCGCTTTTGTACACCTGTCTTAACAAGACAGCCTAAAACCTTTCTGCAATCCTCCTCAGGAACACGTTCTGTCCTGGTCGTGTGTGTTCAGGTCGGTCTGGAAAAGTGCCCTGCACCTTTTCTCTGCTTTTTCTTCAAAGCTCTGGGTGATTTCTACCTATCTGCTATCAAACCATGATTTCTCCGCAAAGAGAATCTTTCCTTTTACTCCCTGTTTCCTCAAAGAAGCCACCCCATAAGCTCAGCATCAAAGTGCTTAACACCTTAAGCCCCTCATGACAGTGTTTGTGGTATTAATTGCTGAATGATCTTGCTCCAGTGGTCTGCAAGATACAGTAGCAAAATGGTTCCAGCGGTGTCTCCGCTGGAATAGTTAAGTCTAGCACTAACACTTCCTATGTCCTCACTTTTCTTGAGTAGATCTTAATTAAAAACCTATTAAAATTCCATACTTTGATTAAGATACAGAGATAATTTGAAACATGTAGTTAATTTCTCTGCACCGCTGCCAGGTTCACCCATCCATCTCAGACGAAGAAAAAAGAAAAAAAAAGCAAAAAAAAAAAGCTACGTTATGCAGAATTACACCCTCCGCTCCCCCTAAGTCTCTCACAGGATATTTGTGGGATGATATGGAAAATGGCATGTATAAGTCTTTTCATTTCACTTTAATTTATCATGCACATTATTTTTAAAGGTGGGATGGATGATTTGATTGAAGTAAGAATATATGTTAGCTAGCCCTCACCTGGCTGTTTTTGGAGAGCAATCAGGGGAGGTGTCCTTAATTTGTTTCTTTCCTCTCCAAATGGAGACAAATATTAGATGCATGTGTTCTTGAAAAGAATGCAAACATATCCTTCACTTTAATCTCTTTGTACATATTGTTTTGGTAAACTGTTTTGTTTTTTTTTTTTTTTTTTCTTGAAAAGAATGCAAACATATCCTTCACTTTAATCTCTTTGTACATATTGATTTTGGTAAACTGTTTTGGTTTTTTTTTTTTTTACTTTTGGAATCAGCATTTTTAAGTGAGATAAGACTACAGCTTGATGCTTGGGCTGATATGTTAGCAAGGCAGCAGAGGGACTATTTATTCTTGGAAGTCTGTGACAGAATTGATGTAAAGCCTAAAAAAGATATGTATCTTTTATAAAGATGTCGGTGTTGTGTAAGCAACAGTCCACACATTTCATCTGCTTGTTATGTTGTTGGTCTCTCATGAGCTATAAACCCCCACTGCTGTAAGCAGTAGTAACAGCAATCCCCGGCTCACTAGCATCAGATCCCTAAATACTTGTAATGCAGCCTAGTCCTAAACTGGAAAACACATAACTGGCTGATTTTTTTCAGTTTGATTTTAAACTTTCAGCCAACAAAAACCTCAGTTTCCTGCATACATTTTTTGGGTGTAGAATGTTCCAATTTAGTTAATGCTATCTTAAAGGAAGTAAAAATTTACTTTTTACTCTTGACTTTGTCTTTTGGGCTACAGAACTCTGAAGATCAGGATTCATTTTTGTCAGGACGAAGAGTAGAAAAGAATATCTTGGGTTTTGTCAAGGAATTCTTTTGCCTCCTTTGAGGGCTCAGCCTTTGGTGGCTGCAGCGGGGTCGGACACAGGGCTGTATCATAAGGCTTTTGGACCAGCCCATCGGGAGAGAAGGAACATGGCTTGGAAGGGGCCACTGTCCTCCTCTGAAAGCATCCTGGCATTCTAACCTGTCTTCGAGTGCTGTTTTGCAATAAGATGAAGAGCTCTTGCCCTCCCTCTCTGTAATTAGAGAGAGATGAGGTTTGATGCCTTTCTTTTGGCCGATATACTGGTAGCCCTTTGGGGCTCAGGGAAGGAATTTTGCCCCTGTCATGACTCTCTGGTCAGTGCTGAGATTTCATTGTTTTTTTCTGCATCCGGATATCTAGTACGTAGGATTTGTGATTCGTGTTGTTAAAGCTGGCTGGTGCCTAGCAGAAGGGACTGCTTTCCCAGCAGACTGGCTTTTAAAGGGGAAGAGTTGCACAGTCACAAAATATTTTTCTTGCATTGAGTCAAAATTTCCCATGTTTCAACTTGTGTCTGTTGCCTCTTGCCCTTCCAGCATGCAATTCCAAGAAGAGTTTTGTTCAGTATTTGCAGACAGCAGGTCTCCCCTTCACTTTCCCTCCATTGGGCTGAACGTATCCAGCTCTCTCAGCTTCTCCTCCATACATCATGTGCTCCAGCATCTTCGTGGCCCTCTGATAGACTGGCTCCAGAGTGTCAACATCTTTCTTGTACTGCAGAGGCCAAAAGTGGATATAGCACCCCAGTTGTGGTCTGACAACTGCAGCATAGAGGGAAAGAATCCCTTCTTCTTTCTTGCTAACACAGCCCGGGATGCTGTTGGCCTTCCTTGCCACAAGGGTGCATTGCTGGCTCTTGGTCAGCTTGGTGTCCACTAGGACCCCCAGGACTCACCTGCAAAGCTGCTTTCCAGCCAGTCAGGCCTCAGCCTGTCCTGTGCATAGGGTTATTCCTCGCCAGGGTAGGGCTTGATGTTTCACTTTGTTGAGCTTCATGAGGTTCACCTTGGCCCATTTCTCCAGCCTGCATATTGACTGCTTTCCTGTTTTGACATCATCTGAAAACTTGCAGAGAGCACGCTCATTCCCCTCATCCAATCCCTTAGCAAAGACACTAAACCATATTGGTCTCAGTATGGATCTCTGAGGGTAAGTGGCTGCCATTCGGACTTTGTACCCATGATCACCACCCTTGAAGGCTGACGGTTCCACCCAGCTTCTTTTCCCCTCATTCAGTCCACCTCTCACCAATTTCTTTATACATTCCATTTCCAGAAGAAGGTATGGAGTAAGTTAGAACTTAAAGCAACTATTTGGGTTCTGAACAAAACATTTTTATCAGCTTGAGCAATAAGTAAATATATAAATTGTGGTGGCAGCTTATGCCAAAAACTTGCTTTGTGGATTGTGAAATCGCTGCCGGTTTGCGCAGAGGTCTGCCAAATAACCAGCAGAAAATCAAGAATATTGGGAGATGGAGAGCACCTTGTATAGGCTGGCTGGTGGAAGGAAACTTACATAAAGCCTACGTCAGACTAAGGCTGGATCTGGTAATTTTAAGAACACTAAACTCATTGAAAAGATTATGAGTCCGTGAGCTAACCCCTGGATGTCAAGCTATCACTATTATTTGAGATAAACCTCCCAAATATGCATAAACAGTATTGTTAGTGTCTTTAGTAAGCATTTGTAGATAATTCCCTACAGCGCATGTGCATTGTTTCTTAATTTTTGGAAACATAAGATCTTTTTCCTTTGATTTGATTTGTAGTAGTTAGTTTAACTGTTCCTTTTCCAAGAGTAGCTGCTGTAATTATGTCTCTGTGGTAAGCTGTGAGAAAGGGTGACCACAGAAATCAAATACTAAGGAAAGATACAAAAATTAAAAATTACAAAGCCATCAAGAAAAGTTCCTCATAACTCATTTCTTCCAGAATATTTCAGAATTATTTTTAACTCCCTTGGATGTTACTCTTGCTGATGCCTCTGTATTATATATAGAATCAACACTTTCAGAAAAGGGACTCGTGATTTTAGACGCCACTATTTTGGGTGCTCAAACTGAGACATTTTACTGGAGGCTGGTCATGAAAAGGCGATACTTATCACTCTCTAGCAACTATTTGGACTCCCAGATTCCATGGACATTTTGAAAATAGTGGTTACCGATCTCTTCTGGTTCGTGGAGTCCTAGCTACTGGGATCGTAAGTGGGGCTGAACTGGAAATGCACTAAACCCCAAACATAAGAAGGGAAGGAGCATGAAGTTAGTCAAGCAGACCTTTTCGAATTTCAAAGACACAACCCTACCTCACCAGCAGTGGATGGGCGGATTTCCTCCCCTCCTCCCCCCTTAAACTGGATGTGCAGATATGTGTTAATTTTCTGCAGTGAAAAAGATAGGGCAATAGCAGACCCAGAACCTAAATATAGCTGCTTCTACACTTAGTTACTATGTAATGCAGCTTGATGATGGTTGCCAGAGAAACCCATTTATGCTGTTGAATAAGGTTGTGCTGTCCCTGCTTTATCCTCTCCCACATAATGAACTTTTTAAAAAGTGAAGGTTTAGTACAGAATCGAACCATGGGGAATGCACTGCGTACGGAGGCAGTAAGTGTTTGGATGTCAGCTGTGTACGTGTGCTTTTCCATCGTGGGGCACGGTGAAATAGCTCAAGGTATCTCTCAATAGTGCTAGAGAACGGCAGCGTCGTTGGCTCGGCCTGAGCTCCTCTGTCTCAGATGTGGGGGTGGGTGAGGAGAGGCACTTTCACGATACACTCAGCAAAACTTTTGCCCGTCTCTTGAGTTGAGCAAGGGCTGAACTTTTTAACAGTTGTGAGGTGTTGGATTACTTCATGGCTGCATGGCTTTTCACAGTCACGTGTTCTTCCCTGCCAAGGCCTGGAAGCAGACAAGCCGATGAGCCATGCAAACTGAAAACACCACCTATGGCCCTGGGACTGTCCCTCCTTCTAGGAGCTGCAAGCTAGACTGACTAGGCTGACAGTAGATCAAGACAGTGATATCTGTGTTAAGCAGCAGGACCTGGGCATTAAGATTCAACAAGGCTGCCAAGGGCACGAGGGAAATGGGCTAGAGCTGGCCAACGGATGGGCAGGAGCTTGACATCCTGGGAGGCAGGTGGTAGGACAGAAATACAGGGCTACAAAATCGTAAGCCTTGCAGAGCAGACATATAGGGGTTGAATAACTGTTCAGCCTCCTCAGGTATGAGAAGTAGGGTCCGTGAATAATTCTTCTTTCCAGGTCTCAACTAGGTCTCCTCCCTCTCTGCCATGTCTTGTCCAAAGGAGCGCAGCACCACTCAGCTGAATCTTCACCTCTTCCTGGGCTTGATTTCTGCAAAGGTTGTGCTTCACCCAGCCAGTTACTTGGTCTCTGGACGCAACCTCCTCTACCTCATAGCCTTGTCTTCAAGGAATGTATTTTCATGCTGGGCTGCGAACGGAGTAATATCTGTTACTCTCGGTCAAGACGAGTAACAGAAATGCAGTCCTCTGATACTTGCTCTCTGTAAAGCCCTTTAATTATCCCGGTGAACTTTTATGAGGCTGGGGGCCTTACAGACTTTTAAAAGGAGGCAGCCAGAGTATTCCCCTTGGGATTTCCCCTTTAGCACTGGAATTAGTCCGGTCTTATTGCTTACTGATTAATCAGGGCGTTAGTCTCATGATAAAAGCTTCAGCAAAGCACTGAACAGGGAAGGAACTACACTGAAAAGCAACAAGGATGAAAATATGGCCACAGAAAATAAAAAGTATTATCTCCAGAAGTATTGGCCGTGGCTGGGGAGCAGCAGAGCCACAGAAAAAAAAATTACATGGCTTCAGCTCGCAGCAGAAGCTTCTCTTTGATGAGATGGGAAAAGTAAGTCGGAGAGGGGAGTGAGGGTGAACTCGTGAGAGCACTGGGGAAAAAAAAAAGAAATTGGGAAATATCATGCACACCTGAAGCCAAACTGCTAAGCTGAGAATGGAAACTCCCCTGGACGATTTGTATGCTGCGCTTAGGAACCACTCATAGCCGGGCAGGAGATCAATAGTACAGTGACAATTAGATATTAAGTAGAAGGAGGAGGGTATGGGGACACCATCACCAGATTGCTAGAAATATTTGTACATGAGGAATGGAGGTGGAAATAATATTTTGAGAGCTTGAAACTGGAATTCCCCCCGCCCCCCAGTAAAACTGGCCTTATTTCTTTTGAAAGGTGTCTTCAAGGATTTTAAAATAGCCCCAGACATTTCCCTTGCTGCTGGTTTACTATCTCCTCTCATTTCTTTCCCTGTGCTTAGGATCTCCCCAGGACTCCCTTTATTAGTTAAATATGTGGAAGGTGACCTTTGGTTTTCACATATTTCCTTTCTCACAGGACTCACGTTTTCAAACCTGCTGACACAGTGCCAGTCTGGGTGCTTGTTTCATACTCTTTTCTGCCTGAAATGCCTAGGACAGTAAGTAACTTTTTTTTTTTCATTCCTCCTTCACACAGTAACTTCTGCGATAAGACCCTGATACTTCATTAGAGTTGCTAGGCACTGCTGTAGCACTCGTAATTATAATAAAGAACAACGCACAATCCCAGCACATGTATCAAAGTCCTTCTCACCTCAGAAAATACATGCAGACATGCAGAAATACAAAAATACCGAGAGGTTTACCCCTACCCAGTGCAGTTTCCTAGCTTAGAAAAATCCTACCTTCAGCCTCTTTGTATTATTGTCTCCTTGATTACTGCAGCTTTCATTACCAAATTTCTTTCTTCAAGGTTTCAGAAGTCAGTGGTTAATAGTACTTTTCTCATAATTTTCTGGCTCTCATCTTTGTGAGCAGGCAGGAGTTGTTCTCTTTCAATTTACAAAAGGACAAAAGGTTTGCATAGGCTTGCTGCTCTACCTACACACTTGGGAAACGTAGCAGGGAGAGAGATGCCGCTGAAGTACAAGATCCATTAGCAATCGTTTCCCTTGCCAAGGCATAAGAAAACATGATTCTCTACATGATGTTGGTGATTCTCTACGTGATGTTGATCACAAATAAATGCCCATGTCTCCCTTTGGCAGAGGGGAGAGAGACTGTAGGACACCCAGCTTTGCAGCCATACTTTCACTTGCTATCACTGTAACTAGATTCAACCACTGCCAAGTTTTAGACAAGTCTTTCAGCAAGTGCCAGCAAAAGGACTCTAATTCTGTTTTCACAAAGGTAAAATAAAACGGGAGCACGTCTCAGCTTGGGAAGCCTCTAGGAGCAATACTCGTGGCTTTGCCCTAAACTCCAGGTAAGGACTTCTGAGATTTTGGGTCAGCCAAAATTTGGCTGTGGCATGACAGAGAGGGGCCACGGCCCCTTGGCTCCTCTAGAAAAGAAATGAGGGACCCATCCTGTACCAGTCAAATAACAAGCACGGTTTGCTTCCCCTCTGTGCCAGCTTAATACCATCAATCAGCTTTTATGGACAGGGTGGTGTTTGAGTACACCTGTATGATCAGCTGGAAAAGGCACACCCCTGGCCCAGGGAGGCTGGTGGTGGCCCCACAGGGGACGTTGCGAGGGCTCGGCACCATGCTCAGATAGCCACGTGCCCCCAGTGAAGGAAGACCTCACCTTCCTCCACCCTATCGCAGAGCCGGAGCGTGACCCTCACAGCTGTGGGTTTTATACCCACAAGATGTGGGTGTACACTTGTGATAGTGTAAAGGGCCGGGAAATGCAACCCTTCCTCCATGGGTGCCATTACTTCCAGTTATTCTTCAAATGCTAGTGACTGGAGTGGGGAAATAAGAGAAAGAGAAGAGGGCAACAGGCTTAGCCATGGAACAGCCGTGTTCCTGCAGTTCTTGGGGTTCAAACAATAGAGGAGAAAGTGTGATGCCAATCACTGTTTTTAATGTCTTCGCGTGTAGCAACTGCTGCTATTGAGTCTTTCTATTGTGAAAGCCCTTCTTTCACTGCAGGCAGAGCGGGAGCTCTTGGTGAGCCTTGGCTCCTGGCAGAGGAAAATGCTGTGCTTTGGTCAATAGCAGTGAAAACTTGTTTTGCTGGAGTGCTGCGTGAATCGGGGCTTGGCTTGGCTTAGTGGGGCTTGCCTCTGCAGAGAAAGAGAGATGGGCGTCGCTTCCTCATCTGCAAGTTGGCTCCTTGCCATAAGAGAGACCCCATCCTTCCTCTGAACTTAACCAGCAGGTCCTTACCCTATTCAGCCCTATTGCCTGCGGGGTTCCAGCTCTCAGGGTAGAGAATCTGGATGATAAAAAGTGGCCATAGACCATGAGGGCCATACACTCTTCCCCATGACCTCAATGCTGGTGAAATCCCAGCTGGTTGTAGTTCCCAGGCAGCGTCTGGTCAGAACAACCCCTCTGCCATCAAAGCTGCTGGAACAAGCCTCCACCACCCACACCTGGACTTTAACAAAGTTTGTACCTGGATCTGAATTTTGCTGCTTGAACTCACTTCTAGTTTTTAAATGAATTTTTGTTGGCTTCCAAGTAGAACAAAAGGGAATTTACATTCTCTAGGAAATGTGATCAGAATGACAGTAGAGAAACCTGAATTTAACTTGAAAAATATGATGACAGAGTATGAGCAATTAGCAAGGGAATCCCTGTAAAAAACAGGTTGTTAATACAGATTAAAAACCCTCAAACAATTCTTAAAAAGCAGAGTTAAGCAAGCCCAAAGAATATGCATTGCAGAACAGTAAGGGAATTTGCCAATTTTCCATAGCATTTCTGAAAGATTTTCACTGCAGGAGAAAAGAGAGAAGCAAAAGATGTGCTAATGCTCAAGAAAAAAAAAGTTTTCTGGCCAACTGCTGTACATATTTTCATCTCAGGAATAAAATACTGGAACAAATACTGGTAGTTGTAAAGCCATCAGAGTACCAGAGACTAAAGAAATGTTTTAAGGTACACTTACTTCAGCTAAATGCTTTGACAAATTATTTCACAAGACTTATATACATGCATAGATTAACAGTGACAACAGCTGTGCTGGACTACCACGGCTCTGTTATTCCTGTGTGAGAATATTTGTTATAAAGCAAAATTACAAAAAAGTAATGCCACTGCAAATTGCTTTGCTTCAGCAGGTCTCATTATTGATCAGGAAGTTGGTAATTGAAGGATCATTAAGAATTGAAAACTTGTCTTAAAAGAACTTGTTCAGCAAAGAGTCCCTTTTATTGGATTTCTTTATCTGAAGACCAGCTCCAGCTTTTCTCAGAGCTGCAATGTGCTGCGTACGTGCAAGTCCTTCCTGCTCTCTGTTACAATTTACTTAGTGAGCAAACCAGCTTCTCGATAGACTGAATTTAATGAACTCACATGGAAAGACCTCATCACAGAACGAAGCCAGAGCCTGCTGTGGCCAAAACAACCTCTGTACACTTGCTGAAGGGATGGCAGCTTGGTGGAAGCGCTGCAGAAAATAGGATTCCCAGGGTTTCAGAGGAACGAAACGCTGCAAATAGCTGGCTTGGGGATTTAAAGGGAGGGCTTTAAGAGCTACCTTTCCAACTTAGCAGCAGATCCAAACAAAATCCCCTGCAAGAGAGAAGCTGGAAATTTAAAACACAGCTTTCCAGCTTCCCTCTGGTCCCTTGACTAGAAGCCTGCCTCGAACATGAAAAAATTCTAGGCGTTGGAAGTCCTCACTGTAGCTTTTTTTGTTTTCACACTGCCCTTCAGCAGCTTCAGAGACGGGAGACATCTGTGACCTCCTCACCCTGTTTGCCTCTCTGTACTAGGGCCGGAGGGGCAAATATTTGGCCAGGCCAGTTTGGGGAGGGCAGCAGGGCATACAGCACACATCCAGCCAGCAACTTGCTGCTCCCCTCTTAGATGGACGCTGCACCCTCCTTCGAGGCTCACAACGCGCTCGGAGGCCTTTATGCGTGCAGTGTAATTATCCTGACTGCTAATGGTCTTTGGATGAAGAGCATGGCACTGCTTGGCCGTTCCATTATGGCTATAATGGGATCTTCAGAAACCCCTCACGCTGTGTGGTGGGTACCTCGGGGCGCCGGAGAGCACACGAAGAGGGAGGTCTGCTCTCTATAGACCTTCACATCGGCAATATGAGCTCAAATCTTTCCTATCTTCAGTGCAGGTAATTATGCCCTCCCACTGCTTTAAACAAAAATACATTCTTCTCTTTCAAACAGTCAGATTTTGATAACTTTTTTCGGCCCACCTTAGCTCATATCAATCAGGCTTTACGTAACAGTGGTATTTTGAGAAGTGACACCTACTCTTGCAGAAGAGCTATTAGCAAAGGCCAACTTAAAAGGAAAAAGCGAACACAAAATGCTATGTTCTGGCTAGGGACAATATTTTCACAAATAACCACCAGAAGAAAAAGCTGACCCAGAGGGAGAATTTGACCCAGAGGGATCCTTGGTTCAAAACAGGATTTAGTTTCTTAGAACAGCTCCTGGCCTTAATTCTGTTTTCATTTTCAATGTATTACAGAAGAGGGCAGTACAAACTCAGCGTTCTGCATGCAGTAATAAAAGAATGCATCTGTGGTCACATCAACAACCCTGAACCTTAAATTAATGTTTCTGTTAATACACTAGGGAATAATTTATTCAAGAGCAGAGCCAGCCTGTTAAATCTCCAGCAGTTTACGTTCTGGAGGATTTTCTATGCTATTTTCCATGTCTTTTAGACACACAGTCTTCTTTCACTCTGCCTGTTCCGTCCATACAATCTTTAAATCCAGCCTGTACTCTGCATGTGAAGTATATACATGATCAATGCCAAACAAGCAAAAGCAGGGTCAGAGCTCAGTGACGAATAAGGTAGGGAACTGCAGCATGGTGCTTTTACTTACTCCCATGGAGCTGGGAAGGCTGTATCACAGGAACAGCCCGGTTCTCCCGAGAGCGCCGCTTCTGCTGGTTTTCATTAAGTAGAACATCCAGCTGCAGGGCTTCCAGATTTTAAAAGTGTTTCTCTCAGTTACTACGCTCACATAAACTTGACAGGACTGTATGGACAGGGAGGAACAGAGGTGGGTATTGGTCCAGCTTGGTGTTTAAAAATCTAAGGGCGTATAATCTCATCTGCTCAGGTTGACCTCACCACCGCAGAGCCGTAACACCTTCCAGCCGTGATACGATTTATGGCTGCAGTGGCAGCATGACTTGTGTCCCACCACGGCCTGGAGGAAGAAGTGCAGGAAGGTTTCCAGGCAGAGAAGATACCCTTAACCAACCTAACTGATACTGTTAGGAAAACAGACAAGCTCTCAAGGATACAATCGTCTGACAGACCTTTGAGGAGTTAAGTTTGCAGAACACTTTGTGCTCCTTCCTTTCCATAGCACTCTTCCCCTTACATAATAGTTTGGCTTCCCTTACATAACAGTAACTTTCTAAAATCTCCTTTTATTGCTGAATTATTTTTTTTTTTTAATGGTTTGCATCTCTCAAAAGACAAATTTCTCTGTGAACTGTACGGGAAACATCAGACAGCTTGTGGAGGTTGTGTGTGCAAAAGGGAAGAAAAAGTTTCCTCCAAAAGCTGGAAGGAAGGGGATGAAATGACTATATATACTATCACAGGCTTAAAGTTATAATTTGACATTTAAAATGTGCTTGGTGAGAAACTTGTATAAAATCAACTTTGAAAATCTAACAGGATACCACAGGGTCTGTAGGTGGTTACAGTCTAATAGAGAATTTCATGGAAGTGCTTAGCAGGGATAGTGCTCTAATAAAAAGAGTCTATAAAAAGAAGTTTCTGTGAAAATCTTGAGGATTTAACACCAGAAGAGGGAAGAAAGAGGGAGAGGTAGGGAAACAGGGAGAGAGAAGATGTGACTTAAGTAACGTCTGCTGAAAATTGTGTGCTTTACAATCTTGTGTGGGTGGACTCTAAACATTTTAATGATGCAAACGTCAGACTCGGATTTCAAGTGCCCCAAAGCATGAAATGTTCAGATGAAGGGCTGGAGTTTCTGCCCATCTGTAGCTGAATTGTACTGCTATTTATAGACTTGCTTTTCTCAAATATCTAGAATGCTTCCTTTACTTCTCATAAACAGGCATGCCTATAACTGCGTGCAACCGAGCCATCTGAATGCACTGCAGTTTTCCTCCAATTAACAGGAAACCGAAATCCTACCTTTTCCCTATGAAAGAACCTAGGTAGGTAGGTAGCCTCCAAGCGCTGTCTTTTGGAAAAGATACTGCAACTCCGGTATGAAAGGTGATTTTTTAGTTCTTGAACTTGGGAGATTTTGTGCTGATCCCACTGTTGGGTTTGAAATTTTCCCAGGCTCTGCCAAAATTTCTCCTCCTCCACTTGCAGACTCCGCTTGCTTTCTCCTGTGTTTTGACAGGGATGATCATGACTGGATTTGCTGGGGAGAGCCATATTCAGAGGAGGCGGTTTTCAGCCTACCCACGCAGTTAACCTGAACGTGTCCTAGAAAACTTGCTAGTTAAGTGCATTATGTACATTTACTTTGTCAGCTGTTTTTCACGGGTGTCACTTGAGCAGTCACTGCCTGAGCGCTCCCTCGTTGACTGAGGTTTGCCATAGTTTGAAATCCCTGCCAAACCTAAACTGCGACTGTGAGCAAGGAAAAGTGACCATCAGTCAAGCTCAGCATTGAATGCTGTAGGAAAAGCATCCACCTGGCATTCTGGTAATTACCCTACGAAGAGACTATAATTGTCTGGAATAGCTGGAATTGTGTATTAGTCCCATTTTCTTGACAAATTGGTCGCGCACTTGTTCAGAAGGAAGATTTGTGTTACGTTTGTTAGTCTTGTCATCCCAGGAATCTTTTCAGGGTGTCTAAGAATAAGTTATATATTGGCATTAAATTGAGATTATATGTGTTTAGGCACCAGAAAGTGCTGACTGAAAACAAACAAGAAACACGGGAGCAAATCTCTGCCTCTCTATGCCACTTTCTGTGTGTGATACAGACTGTCGCTATGAGGCAGTTGTGCCACGGGCTTTGTGGCCCTTCTCATTTCTGCATCACTTTTTCCTCACAGCCCACATTTCCTAGGGGCTGGGAGCTGTGCTTCTGGCTTTGCATGTCTCAGCGTGACCTGGAAATCTGACTTGTCCCGATGAGACAGAAGATATCTAATGCTAGCCTTATCCAGCAGCATCTCCGCCAAGTTGAGGTTAAGCAGCTTCTGTCCCCTGTGCCCGTGTCCCTTTCACAGGGCCAGTGGTCCTCTGGGGCACCTCACTGTGCCAGGCACCGTCTCCACAGCATCGCTTTTCAGCCGAGACTGCAGCAAACTGCTCCTCTAACCTATTGCTGTCAGTGTTCCCTGCTTGTGTTTGGCAGAGCAGTAAACCCCCCTTGGGCATGTTTTAGGCTTTCCCCTGCATGAATGCAGCATGAGGGCCAAATTCCTCAGAGTCCTGCCAGACCCTGGCCACAATAACCTCAACTGGAGAAAAATCAGTCAACATTTTCCTAGCTAAATGCACACTGTGCATGCCATTAATTTGAACAAATGTAAATATAAGCGCCTTCATTTCTCCAGGAAGAATGTGCAGAGATCAGCCCAGCCCGTTAGGAAAACGAAGCAGACGTCCAGTTCTTAGCAACTAGATTTCTCATAGAGGCTTAAAATTGTGATGTACTGATCGTAAAGGTGACATCCTTCTAACAAGTAAATGGAAAAACATTACACCATGACTTGGTTGACCGTTCACCACTAACCGGCAGATCCAGTTATAAATACCAAGTAACACAGTGCTCCTTCCTGCTGCTCTCTGCATCCCAGCGGGTAGCATCAAGAATCAAAGCCTGGCTATGGGCATATATTTAAAAACATGTCCAGACCTCAATGTACTTAAAAGTCTCGGTGGACAAGAAGAGAGGACTGGCCGGGAAGGGGTGGTGCTGCTGGAAGAGAAAGTGCGGACACGATGTCTAAGTTTGCACAGACAGCGAGGGGAGGCAAGAAAAGAGTATCTGGGGGGCAACAGGTGAATCTATGGTACAAGGTAACACTATAAATACAAGTCAACACTACAAATAAAAGTAATGCAAGCGTGAGAAAAGAGCAACTTGCTTATCCATAATGTGAACTTAGAAAATGCTCCTAACTATGTTCCCTGAACCATACATTTCCAGTTGTTAGCCCTGCTTCACTGACAGCGCTCCTTGGGTTGCAGAGGTGCAGGCTTCTGTTTCTTAATATTTCAAACTCAACACGAATGTAAAACCAAAGTCCAAGCTCCAGAAAACAGTCACAGCAGCAAATGAACTGCTGAAACACGAACTTTCTTCTTGATGTTAGGCATCGCTCACAAGAGGGCACCAACAGCTCAGCTTAGTGCTAAGCTGAGTACCCAGCGAAAGTCCAGAGTTAGTGGGGAAAAAAATGCCCCTGTTCACAGCTAGGAAGTAGGATATAAGAAAATAAAAATTGTAAATAACAACCGTAAGCAAAGTTGCTTTGGTGAAAAGAAAAAAAGTTCAAGTCAAATATTAGCTTTCCAAGTTCGTACACAACAAGAAAGCTGGAAACCTTCCTAACTTCAACTGCAAACTCTCACCGCTGACAAAATAAATGGAAGTGTATAAAATAAATGAACTCAAATACTTTTTTCAAAAAGGTAAAATTATCTACTTAGAATTAAGTATACACAGGAAATTAAGTACACACAGTTTGATGTACCAGAAAAAGTGGAGCCGGTACTGAGTGATTAGTTAACAAAATACTGCTGTTCTTCAAGGCGCTTTAGAAGTGAATGAAAGCAGCTCAGATCCCCAGCCTGAACCTGGAAGGATACTGCAGGTGAGTGTTTCTCAAACTTATGAAATTTGCTTCCCTTAATGTCTAGAAAAAAGCCACCTCCACGCTCTTCAGCAGCAGCAGCCAAGTCTACCCCACACTCCCATCCCAATGGCTGTGGTGTTGCACACCAGGGTGCGATGGGCAGCTGCTGTTTGGCTCAGGCAGGTTCTCTGGTGCCTGCTGATTTGATATTTAGCCCTGTGGGATATGGGTTGTGGCGGCTACCAGGATGCCCCCTTCCTGGCATGCTGCAGTGAGCTCTGCCGTGCCAAAAGCCAGCCTGACCCAGTCAATTTGGGGTTCACTGCTGGTCCAGCCCCCTGGCACTCTTCTTGATTTTGAGCCCTAAAAAGTCAGTTCTACCCTAAAACACCGCTCAAAATGGAGTGCCTAAGAACGGGCTCTCCTGAAGCCAGCAAGATAACAAGGCCATTTAATCATCCAAAACTATGTGGCCTCAGCTTTGCTCCCTCAAGGACGTAAACATCTCTTTTTAACCAGACTTGGCAGCAACAGTCTTTCCCCTGGATTTCAGCTAAAACATTCATAGAAAAGCTGATCCTTGCACGATCTGACTGAAGGGGCTAGTGCCTGTGAGGAACCAAACAACCTGGTGGTTAAAGCACAGGCTGGTGCATGGGGAACGCAACATCCCGCAGGGGCAGAACTTGAACCTCAGTCCGGAGCAGCATATTTGAGTACCCCTTACACTGCAGTGTCCTCTTTTTTGTCTGAAAGGTACTTTTGGGTGAGAGGAACCTGTCTATGCCCACATGTCTTGGCAATAAAAGGATTATAAAATAGGAGGAAAAATATGAAAAGTGTAGGAAAAAAGTACGACTGAGGGGACACCTGAAAACAGCCTTTTGATGTGTAAAATGAGGCACAGCAGTGCTCATTCTGGAAATCTTGGCAAGGCTGAGGTGTGAGATCTGCTCGGAGAAGGCCTGTGTCATCAGACCCAGGTGGATGTGAGCAAAAACCAGACTTCCCCAACGGAAACCCAAGTGTAATACAAAAAATACCCAAACCCAACTACATGCTTGTGAGGTTAGTTGGCATTTTATGAGTATTAGCGGTTGGCCATATGTCTCTAGATGAGCCTAAGACTCCACATGTTTAATAAATCTGGGGGACTTGTCTCCAAAATCAGCATCAATAGCAAGGGTGGAAGAGGAGTCGCAGTCTCCTGGGGGACCCCATTTCCCAGAGGAATGACAAAAGGCTGGAAAATACGGCCTGTGAGGAGCAACCAAGGTGCTGTCTGTTTAGCCGTGAATAACGAATGCTGAGGAGTACTGAAAACAGACCCAGAAACTCTCGGTGAAATACATGGAAGAATACTTCATTTCAGAGGGATGCAGTAGGACATCTCCTGAGGACCCTTTCCAGGGTAACTTTGTATATTTCTGTGAAATTTCAGGTCTAGAAATCTGTCTGGAGTGAGAGGGACAGTGAGCAAAAAAGGTCTAATAATTTTATCTGGTTTTTACACTCAAGGAAACCAGAAGCATGGACCTAATCCCTTGACTCTAAGGTACTGCAGTTTTCAGATGGAAAATTCTCACAAAAAACCTCAAACAAAACTGAGGCATGTTGTGTTTTAGCCTGAGTACCGGTAAATACATTTGAGTGGCCACGCTCCTTTCAGGATTCTCAGTGTACAGGATGCAATTGCCTCTCCCGCTCTCCAATGCCAACCCTGTTGCATCCAACTACAGCCCCTGATCCATTTTCACAGTGCAAACCCAGGCTCTAACAGCAGGGCTCTTCAACAAGTGACCTGGGCAAATACACCGAGGCAAGACCAAAGGCCCAGGGTAAGAGTAATCATCAGCCTGATCTTTAGCTTGCCTTTTCACCCTTAAAAGGTGTTAGCAAAGCCAACCTGAGCATCAAAACACACAGAGGCTGGCCCGCAGGTTATCAGGATCTTCTCTGTTTGAAACAGTCCCACCACAGTGATAGCTGAGTCACGCTGGGATGTTAAAAAGAAAGAATTTAGTAGGTAAACTTTAGGAAGGGGGGAAGACATCTCACTAAAAGTGAAGTCAGGACTCCGTACTCCAGTGCGAGAAGAAAGCCCAGACCACAAAGGGGACAACTGCTCTACTTCAGCCACAGCGGTCAGGAGAAAACTTGAGTAGTGATGCCTAGAAGGAAGGAAAACAGCAGCAAAGCCAAGGAAAATGGGCACGCTGTGGGTACACAATGCAAAAGCACCAAGTCCCTCCCTTTCTCTGTATGCCTATTTGTTTCTATTGTGCAGATCTGTTTTTGCTTTGCGCGATAATTCTCCACTCTGACCTTCTAAGGACAGACATGTTAGGGAATTTCAGATGGTGCTGTAATGTCTTGGCCATTGAAAACTCTTCCTTATTTTGTCTGAAATGTTCTGTGGGTGCTTTCTTTAGCAGCTTTACTGGCTCTATTACAGATTGTTATTTAATTTATATCCAGCATATGAGCTGGCTGGCAGGAACATCAGGTAATTTTAGGGGGAGAGGTTTGCTTTTTTTTTTTTTTTTATATAGTCACTAATTTGGTAACAGTAACTAATTTTGTCAGTGAGCTGTTATATTTCTAGCGATCCCCGTTCTCTTATTTTCTTACTCCCAGTGTTCATACTGTCATGATGAGCACTATATAACTGAGGAAGGAGAACACGGGCTGAAAAAAGAGGCGAGGTGAGACTCTTCTCATTCCTAAATCCATGGTCAGCGCCTGAAAAAAGGAAAATTCAAAGTCTGATAACCTTCCAGGGATGTTGCAGAGTCCTCCAAAGGGTCCCTGTGGTGCTGATGAGAAACTTGAGGGGCTGGGTGTGAGCCCACTCCAAGGGCAAAGAGCTGCCACAGTACCCGAGGGAACAAAGCTCCAGGTCCTGCTCTCCTCCTTTGCTCTGAAAGGTTTTATGGTCTTGCTGTCCTTTCTGTGGCTTCCTTCCCCTAACTCTAAGTCACTGTGACTAGCCTAGGCACTTCATGCTGGATGTTAAGTCCACACTTGCGTATGAAGCAATGACCTCCAATGCTCATCTCTCAGCCTCGTGTGCAAATCAAAATGGCAATGTTGAGTACAGGTGAAGGAGACCAAGGAGCATCTTAAGGACACACTAATCCAAGGGGAGCAACGTGTGTTAGCCATGACTTCCACCTCTTCAGATTCTTCCTTTCCTGATCCATGAGCACACTGCTCCAGCACAGGACTCTGCTCCAGCCACATATGGAGTAAATTTTGTGTTTTGCATCAAGTGGGAGCCCATCGGCCCTCCCAATGCTTCTGATCTCTGCCATGGTTTGCCAGCCCTTTGTCCAGGGGACTTTGCCCTCCAAGGAGCTCTGAGTCCAGCAGCACCAGAGCTACTTGCTGCTGCCTGCCCTCTGAGCCTCTGGTTTGTATGCTTTATGCGTCAGCTAATGCAACCTCATCAGCTCTGGTTTTCAGAAACGTTCGTGACTGCTGTACCATGTGCACCGCATCTCGGTGTTAAAAGCAGCTGTTTAAGACCAGGCCATCCTCCTTGAAAAGTGGCCAGAGTCCATGCTGTTCTTGCCTGCCAGCATTCCCAAAATCTGCTGCTTATTCTTCCACCCAGACCTCATTTTTATTTTCTCTTCCGTTTTAATACTTTGTGGAACTTAAAAATAGCTCCCTGCAAGTTCAGAGAAAAAACCCCAAACAAAAAAATAACACAACAACAAATCAGATAAGATGAAAACAGAAAGGGAAAGGGGGGAGGGCATGCCACAAATTATATCACTGTCAACATGGAAATGCTTAAAGAATGCATATTGAGAAACAACAGGAATTAAGAGGCCACAGCTGTGTGATGAGAAGTGATAAGAAACTGCCACCCTTTAATAAGGCATCCTAGGAGACATGCTTCAAACGCCCCTTTTCCCCAGGCCTCCCTAATCTCCAAACAAACACTACCTGCAAAAAAGAGTCATCATCATAAAAAAGAAACCCGGGCCTCATTTACTCTCATCATTCTGGATTAAGCCAGAGTTGAGCTGAATCAATGAGCAAATAAAATACATATGGGCAAAGCTTCTGGGACAACCAAGGGGAAAGGGAGGAAGAAAATAAAAGGGGGGTGGGGTGGTAAATAACTGTATTAACTCTGCGATTGTTACTAGTCCGTCAACAAACATACTTTAGGGATTTTCTTGTTAAGCCAGGGGGATATATAATGGTGGTAGAGGATTTCAGCCTTTCACGTTTATTTAAAGCTGTCCACACACTCTGACTCAAAATGCATACAAAAACTCTCCACAGGCTTCTTTCATGTTGCAGGAGTCTTGGGTTAATGTCTCTTTTAGCAGCCATTTGTTTGCTTGAATTTTTTTTTTTCTTGAGGCTTTTTTTTTTTTTTTGGCCGCTGTGCAAACTTTTCACATAAAAGACAGAGAAAAGCACTTTCACTCCTGCTGGGTTTTAAACATACTGTTCTTTTATTTATTTATTTATTCAAAATGTGGTCCTGAGGACCTGAGCACTTTGCGGAGCAGTCTAGATGCAAATATCTCTCTCAGCTCTGCAGCCCATTCTTTCATTTATACCTTGGGTCCGATCTCTTCTGAATCGTCTGTAATGTTGCCAACTTTAGCCATGAGTTGGGAAATAGTTCATGGCCTAATTACAAGCCCAGCTTCTGGGCTCTTGGGACTGTGTGCAATTTAGTTTCCCTTTAGAGAAAGGATGCCTGCACAGCTATAGGGAAAAAGCTTGAAAGCAACACCTGAATGCATCCAAGAGGCTGGGAAGTCAGAACGTAAGTAAAAAGAATCCCAAATTCTTTACAATATTTAAAATAAGAGCAACGACACTGTTGATTTGTGAAATGCCGGGTAAAATGGGTTTGCATAACGCCCTAGAGTTTTAATGTGTTGATTGAAATCAAACAATTAACAATAAGAAACGATAATAAAAACTACAAGCAATAGGAAAGAAATATTTGGCAAAGGACCAAAACTGTAAAGGAGCTAACACTCTTTGAATTCTGCACTTCAAAATTAAAATCGCGTGGATTACTCTGAATACTGTAAGAAAAGAAAAAGAAAGCTTTGAAAAGGCTATAATCTAGAGCGAAGCTCTGGAATTAGGTGACTCATAAACAGAGGCTGATTTTCACAGGTAACCGGTCCTGTCCGTGACAGCAGCAAAGTGCGTTGCACTGGAACGCCGAGCCCCGTAGCCCGGTGCCTCCATACAGACACCGGTACCAATGTTAGCCACTTGTTATAAACACACAAATAAACATCTTTTGGTGGAAGTTAACTTCCTGACCCAGTCACACAAGCTGCGCTGAGGTTATGAAGGCAAATATTTATGATTTGATAAAGGGTTGTGATCTGCTGACCTTGGAATTATTCATGATGGCAAGTAAAGCAGAGCTCTTAAAAGCTGTTGTTACAAGCAGGGAGCCAAAATGGTCAAAAGTTTTGTGTGTAATTTATGTCAGGCTGCTTTGTTGGGTTTGTTTTTTTGTTTTTTTTTTTTTTTTAACTTTATTTTTATGTTCTCCAGAGAGCCATGCTCTGGTGGTTGGTAGGAACTACAGAGCGTCTTGCAGGATCTACTCATCAGCTGCAGCTTCAGATGTTCCCACGCTGAGTGCCTGGGGTGGTCGTGGGAAGGGGTGGGGAAAGGGATGCCCCCAAATTTCTCACCTTGTGGACAGGACAAGGGGAGAAAAAGAGCGGAAGATCAGAGCTGTGTATGAACAGACAACCAGGCAGGCAATCATGCTACTTGTTTGCTCCTATTCTGTGTCCATTACTATGGCCCTGAATTTGGGACTTCAGATTTATTATGAAAATACTGGATGCATCTAGTGGAGCCCCAGAGTTTGCAAACACCTGTACAGGACAGAGTCACTTTTTAAACCCTGGCTGCAGAACACCAGGACAGAGGTTTATCATGCACCTTACAAAATGCTTTTCTTTTGATCTTGAGAATAATATTTACTGGCTTCAATCCTTTTTTGCTCCTTTTCCTCAGGTGCTTGAGAAGGGCATGTAGGAGCTCCCCCAACAACCTGCCCTCTTCTTCGTGCTCCGTGCAGGCTCTGCCCCATAGCCCTGTTGCTCCTTTTCTCCCTTCCTCGGCAGCTTTATCACCTCTGTCTCCTAACTGGTGAAAGTATTTCTCCCTACAAAGAGGTTTAATTTAACCCTAAGTTAGCAAGTCCCAGTTATTCCAGGTACTCCTCAAACAAGTGTTTTCTAGTCCTTCGTTCTTTTTCATTCTTTACTTATTTACTCATTCCCAGTCTTTAGACGTCTTCTGCTATATTTCCCCCTTAAGCTGCAAATTCCTAGTTTATTGGATTGCAGATATGTGCTTTTAAATCACCTGTCCTAGCCTGGCACTGCGGTCTTTTCTCTAATAGGCTCCAGTTATTTTAGAAGCCACCCCTGTATGAGCAGTTTAAATTATTCCTTTGGTTGATCTCGGCTTTGGGTCTCTCTCCTCAGTATTTCACATTCAAAGTCTGACCCAGACAACCACTTCTCGTTTGGTAAACAACAACAAAAAAAAAGGGTGGGTAGGGAGGAACTCTGCCCTTAGGGCCGGAGGGTGCAGTCTTTTAACACGTGTGTCCCCTATGCGCCCTACCAGTCACGCGAATGGGATCAAATTAAAAAAAGAGAGAAGGTCCGAGAACCCAGTCTCAAATAAAGACAGCTGCTCTGCTGCTTTCGGGAAGTAGTTCTCCTCATTACTCACACATACAGCACGCACGGAAACATTTCTCAACCTCAGAAGTTTCATGTATTCACTCTAAGAATGCGGTCATCATCTTCCTGGGTACACGCTTCCAGTTTTCCAGGAAGAAAACCACCAGGGAACGGAGCAAGTGATCGTATCTGATAAACCATGAATAACCACCCAAGAGCTGCTGCAATGAACGATGGCGGGGGTGTTGAAACTCTTCGATGCCTTCCAAAAAATGACCAGTGGGTTAGCAGAAACGGGGCTCTACCAGCAAAGAGTTGAGCATTTGTCCTTTATCGGGCAAGGCTCGCTCATGACTCATCTTAGACATACAAGTGGACCCAGAAAAGTCGATGTTATTTTTAACATCAGCTTTGTCCACCTCTTCACTTTTCTGCTTTGCAAACTCTGGAGGGTATGTTGAACAGTGCCCGAACAACATCTGACTCTTTAACCACAATTAGCTGCTAAACAATAAAAATAAGCTCAGATCCTTCTGCTTGCTCACACTAGATACATGCATGCCAAGATTTTTTTCAAAGTGACTAATACTTTGAAGAATGTCCGGTTTCTAATTTTTTTTTTAACCTGAGCCACCTCTCACCTGTCCCCTCCCCAAACCTTGTGGTGTCTGTCCTGGCTCCTTTAGAAGCTGCTACCTCCCAGCACTTGGGGGTTATCACAGTCCACTGGTATCCAGCTCTGTTGCCCCTTCTTCTCAACAGGTATGGGCTGCTGGTGGGGCTCCTTAAAAGTTTCAGTGCCATGAGGTACTAGAATTTGGAGAAAGACAGAGGGGAATCAGTCAGAGCAATTTTTTCTGGATATCAAGACCAATACAGAAGCACTTGGAGAGGGTGGATGGGAAGAGATGTGCAGAGGGTGCATCAGAAGCCAATGGCTTTCTCTGCTGAGGAAATACTGCCTGCGCCAAAGGATTTTGCCAAACTGGTATCTGAGCTGGCAATGCCTGGGATGGGTGCCTTCCCCACCTACATCTTCCTCAGTGGCAGGAGGCATTAGTGGTGTTGCAATGGGAGCAGGGAGGCCCAGCTGCAGCCTAAACGCACTCCTGCGCAAGTACTCTGTCCAAACCACCTTTCTGCTCTGGATGCAAAGTTTTAATTTGTGTCAAGATGCAATAGGTGGATAAAATGAACAAATGAAAGTGCTCAAAGGAGCGATAGGAGGGAATGTGAAAGATGTTGATCAAAAGCAAATATTTCATCCCTCAGCATCTGCTGCAAATGTCAATTACGTGTTCTCTTAACTTCTCTTATTGAGTTTTATTTATTAGAAAACAATGCTGCACTCCAGGCTGCCCGGCTGGCTCTCCACAGTTTGGTCCTGGTCAGGGAGGAGATTTTGTCTACCCAAGCAAAATATTTCCCTTGTTCTGAGGCCAGAAGATCTTCCCCCATGATGCAGAAACAGCAAGGTGAACAGGACCAAGAGCAGACTGCTTAGTTTAGGACATGTTTCAGGCAGTTTACCTACTCCAGGGCCCAGACACATCTCAGAAAGGGGGTAAATTCTTTCCCCTGATCATGATCATGGGGAAGGAGGGGGTGAACTGGGTGAGAGCCCGCCAAGGCTTTTTCTCAACTGCTACAGGGGCTGGTTTCATGCCCCCTCACCCGAGGGCTGCTGCTGGAGTCTGCACATCCACAAGCCAGGCTGTGCCTGTTTTGCCCAGCAAAACACCAGCACCAAGCGACCCCTTGCAGGATTTCAAGCCGTGTTCCCCATCTTCCTCTCCCAACACCTGCTGGATGCTCCCTCCCTTCCATGAGCATGTTGCATCTTGACTGCAAAGTCCTCCAAGAGGGACCTCTCCATATTGATCAAGTTAAACCTGAACTGAAGGCACAGTATACTGCTGGCCATCACAGGTCCCAGCAATTCCACTGGGCTGCTGTCCCGTATTTACCCACCTGCCCTCTGGTGCGATCGCTAACCGAAGGCTCACGTCCGAAGGAGGACGGTTTTCAGCTTCCAGACCTCATCGTGGCCTCTGCAAGTCCCTAACCACCCACAATGTTTCTGATGCCAAAAGGCCCTGAGCCTGTTACGCTCCTTACAGCGGGAGTGCAGCTGATCACACAGGCAGGCCCTCTTCGCTGCCAAGACGTCAGCAGCACTAATTCATTTGAAACACAGCTTTTCTAGATGATTGGCAAGTTGCAACCTACTTTCAGAAAGCAATGTTCTTAGCCCAAAGAGGGCTAGCAGCTAGGTTTTTGGTTTGCAGCCTTCAACATCATATAAAGCCAGAGATCTGCTGGAAAACTTCCCCCCCCCCCCCTTTTTTGGGGAGGGGCAAGTCTGAGCCATGCTGGTTTGGTTGCTGGAGCCTTGTGCACCCTTCTTATTAACCCTGGTATTGTCAAACACGAGCCAGGTACTAGGAACGGCACCTGAGCACTTCTGCAAAGTGCAACTGGATTAGAAATGCACTGTTCACAGCCCCGCTGCACGGACCTGCGTGGGCGCCAGCCAGCGCTTGTGTGATTTACAGGATTGGGGATTTAGCAGAGAAGGGGCCTTGAATTTACGGCTGCTTCCCAGAACTTTCCTAGTCAGCTGGCAGGGGCTGTGGTTCCCATGCATTGCTGCTCTGCCCCTCTCTCTGGGCCGAGCGCGTCCATCGCAGGGCTCACACCTCTCCCCGCTCCGAGGGGGCAGCTCGGCTGCTGTGGGAAGTGCCCGGAGCAACGCCCCAGGACCCTGACAGGCCCTCACAATTTCCCCCCCCCCCCCCGGCTCTTTTGTTGGGCTTTGTATGGCAGCGGGCGGCTGCGCTTGCTGCGGGACTTTCTACATGCCGGGGGATACTTCAGATGACATGATGGACATTCCCCCTTTGAACCCAGCCCAAGCCCATGCCAGAAAGGCCCGTGATAGATTCCCCATGCCATCCTGCAAAACAGACTGAAATATAGCACCTTTTAACCAAAGCGCAGGGTAAACAATACAGCCTGTACTCCGGTTCATAAACAGTCCTCGTTATTACAAAGGGCATTTCAAACGCGGTGTGCTACGGCTTGACCTTAAAAGCTATAGACAATCTAGCGGAGCACAGACGGTTTCATAAAGTACAATCACTTCCTGCAATTCTTGGGGCAGTGCAGCCGGAGCCGTGCAAATCCTGTTTTCCCTGCATTGTTTCCTGCATGTGAATATCATCAGTCTAGCGGCGCTCGTAACCATGGCGCTCGTTAAACAGGAGCGGGGAGACTTCTGATAAAGCCATCCAGGACTCCAAGGATTTGCACGGGGCCAGCAACCTTGGCAGGGCAAGGCGGAGGTGCCAGCCATCACTTCAAAAGATCAAACAAGCAACACACACACACAAAAGAAGTGTTTTAAGAATAGCCACTGGGTAAAAGTGCTGTCAGACACAAGTTTAGGCCAGTAAAGATGGCAGGAGCGCAGCAAGCCCCCCACCCCTCAGTGGGAGTGCTCTTCGTCTTTTGGGAAAGCCTTTGCCCCTGCCTGAGGGTTCATGCATTTGCCAGTGCCTGGAGATGCCAGGCTCACTGCAGCATCTGCTCAATGCAAGAGCAGATCCGTGGGAGGTGCAGAGGTTGGGGAGGATCATACCTCTCTCCCTGTTGCTCTCTGCCTTGGCTGCCTGTCCATTTCCTTGCAGATAGGAAAAGAAAAAACATTGAAGATAGATACCGCCTCAGGCCGACAACATAAGTGAAGGTAGATCCTTTGCAGTATGACCAGTTCATGCTCTGGATGAGATTATTATTTTCTCTCTCATTATATACTGGGGGGGTATCAGGTTTCCAGCCAACACAAAGATGGTACCTGTCCATCATATTCAGGTCTGCCAAACCTTCTAAGCCTTATATTTTTACAGAGAAGTCCATGAAAGTGCACGCAATTGCACATTTAAAGAACAAAGAATATAATGGGCTGACCATCGGGCATCTGGCCATCATCAGATGCCTGAGTGCTTTGCGCTCTTTACTGGATTGGAAAACTAAAGCATCAGCAATACCCTGTTTAATACTGGAAGGTACCTGGGTCAAGAAGATGTTGGTGGTGTTATCGCTCCATAAAAGGTTTAATCTACAGACTCCTGCATCCCATAATGAAACCAATAGCGCCGAGCCTGCCCTCAGTGTACAAGGCAGCACCCGCAGAGCATGAACCAGGCTGAGGTTACTGCAGATCTTGAGGCAAGTAAAGACTTGGCGATGGGGAAATTTTGCATGAGTAATTAATTGAATAGGGCAGGACATAGTTCATTGTGTTCTTAGAATACTGTAGTAAAAATTGCGTTTCCAAGAAAGAAGGGCGTTTGTCTGTGACAGGAGTGCATGCGTGAGTCCTGGTGCTGCCGAGTAGGCAGGAATTGAATGCAAGCTTTCAAATGGAAGGCAAGGAGGATGACAATGGTCACAAAATAGTTGTGTTCACAAAAAGGGTAAAAAAAACAAACGTCGACTTTTGGAAAGCAAACGTCAACAGCATTGTAGAAATGATATCAGGTCTTGCAGAAACAAATTCTGGAGGAAAGAAGCGCAGAGAAGCTACTATGCAAGCCTATATCTGGACAACCACAAAGCAGTCTGATTGCAGAGAAGAAAAGGAAGTATAGCTGAAGAGCAGCAGAACAGCGCAGGCAGCTTGTGGAAGATTGCCATGCCAATGAAATTAATGGAGAAGTGGAAATGCGGATGCGTACTGATGAATGAACATAGAGGAACAGCACAAGCATGTAAATGCAAAATTAATAGCAACTAGCAAGGGGTATAAAAGGCTTCCCAGATGTCCAGAAGCAATGGGAGATCACAGGAAAACCTGTTACTTATTGGATAAAGAGGAGAAATAACAGCTGAAACAGAGAAGGCTGTTCAAGTCTTTGTAAAAAAGTTAACTGTGGAATTGATTTTGCAGGTGATAAGTATAAAGGCCAAGACAGAAAAAGAATTGCCCAAACAGTTTTTAGATAAGATAAATGCTTTCAAGTTCATGAGGCCTGATAAAACTCACGCTAGAGTAATTAAGGAACTAATCAAAGCAGACTGAGCTATTAGTGATTACCTGCAAGAACTCAAGTTTTAAAGAGGATGTCCTGGAGGGCTGGCAAACGCCATAGAGAGGACCTACCTCTAGAGAGAGGAAAAAGCAGGAGCCAGGGAATTCAAACCTAATCTGCCTAACTTTGATAAATGGAAAGATAATAGAATGAATAATTAAATAACCAAGTTATAATCCCAAGAGTACAATACCTTGACAAATATCAGCCATTGCAGTGGGTTTGGTTTTTTTGTTTTTTGGTTTGGGGGCTTTTTTTTGATGTTTGTTTTTGGGTTTCATTTCTTTAAGAACAAGGCATGTCAGACTAATTCTTTTACTGGGTAAGTAGCCCAGTAATTAGGAAAGAGGCAGGATGCCATTTTCCTACACGATGTTCTAAGAAGCAAAATAGGAAAATATTATTCTGCTGAAGTCACATTCGCTTGAACCTGCCATGGAGTGAAAAACTGCACTTGGAGAGCAGTTATCAGTCACTCACTGTCAGAGCAGGATGACATTTAAGAAAGTCCTTCGTGCATTTATCCTAGTCTCTATTTACCTTACTCATTAGAGGCAGGGACTGACAGTGAGCTCAGCACTTACAGAGCTAGCTATAAAGCTCGTGAATGATCCAAAGTGGAGAGGAGCTTCAAATCAGCAGTGTGAAATCCAGCAAAGATGACACATTTTTGAATGCACAAATAAAGTAGGATAAGCAGAGAAGTGACAGCACACCAAGAAGTGATCTTGGGGTTTACAGAAGACCAGAAACTCCATGTACATATAGAAAAGAGGATGAATCTTTTTTAGCAAAGTGTATCGATAGGAGGGCTGGATGTGAAACACAAGGCAATCGGCTTAGGTCCCTCTTGAGACGAGATCGGTGCACCAGTGAGTTCAGAAGAGTGCAATGGGGCTGATACGTGGTGCAAAAAACACCTAATTCGAGCAAAGGTTGGAGAAACCATCTTTGTTCAGTACAGAAACAGGAGCAGAGGGAGAACAAGAGAGAAGTAGAGATGCGATCAGTCCTGCAGCATGCAAGAAGGGCGTTACACAAAGAACAGAGCTTAGTTGTTCTCTGTGTTAAGAAGGATTTTGTTTATTTTGCACAAAGAAGAACAGAGCTAGCTGCCTGGAAAATAGAACAAAACAAACCCCAAAACTTTCTCATTTGAGGGATAGTTCAGCGGTTGGAACAAGCTACCAGAGGAGGCTGTACAGACCCTGTCGCTGGAGGACTGTTAGCGAAACAGCTGTCAGGGTTGCTCTAGGTCATCTCTTGAGGTCCTTTCCAGCCCTGCTTTTGCATGATTTTGCAGATTAATTAAGCCTCTGTTTAACAGTATGCGCATAAGTGACTTGCAAAATAGGCAGCGTTCCGAGTTGAGCACATGCTTAATTCCTTTGCTGGTCTGAGGCCCAAGGTATTTCTGGTAGGTGTTAATTTAGTCCAAAAATTCTTGCTAGCAATTATTCCCCTACGTACATTGACACCTGCAAAAAAATAAAAGCAGTATTCTTCTGTTTCCAAGCTGCTGCATTCCTTTCAAACCATCCTGCCTTCCTTTGATAATACTAAGGAAATAAAAGAGTCTCTGTTTGAAACCTTCTTTGGTGAACCAAATTATTTCCTCATGCACTGTAGGTACAAGAGAAACAAGAGGAAACAACGAGACGAATCATATCAATAAAGTATTAGGGATGCAAAATAAACACATGAACGTATTTATAATTCATTCAAAAATGTATATAATACATACAGACATTACACACACTAATACATTCCCCTAAGCCTCAAATGGCTGGAAAACCTCTTGTATTACAGCAGCAGGACCATTACATTTAGTTCCTAGTGTATCTCTGGGTTTAACCTCACTATGCCTTGTCTCTGTAGCAGCCAGTGTGTGGTGGCCTCCATCACCATGAACAGCAAAATAGTTCACAAAGGAGAACTAAAACATCTTTGAGGAGCTGAGACATACTGAGATTTAACTGGCTTTCCCAAAACAAAAACAACCTCTTCCACCACACATGGGACTGAACCCCATCAGTACAGGGCTGGCGACTGCCTGGGGAGGTTGAGGATGCTGAGTACAGCTCAAGTGCCAACAAATTCTCATCTCTCTGTAGCTGGGTTGGTTTTTATTTTGTAGGTTTGTGCAATGCAGTGCTGTCCAGGAGTATCAGTCATGATTCAGGTCTTCCCACTCTGTGCTAGGTGTGCAAACATACAACAAAGGAAGGAGCCCTGCCAAAAGCTTTCCAAATTGAGTGCAAGATGAAATACCACAGGTGGATGAAAGGAAGACAGGGAGGAGCAAAAGGAAACCATGAGTCACAATGTGCTATTGTCTGAGAAATGCTGCTGCTTACAGAGGTGAATTTTAGCCCTTAAGAGGCTGCTTGTGGAATGGGATGAGAAATGGTCATCTTTATCTTAAGATGTAGGGGGCGAGTGGGTGGGAAATGGCTGCAGATGACGGTGGATGCCACCAGCTCCACACTTCACTAGGCCCCCTCCTGGATTCTCCCTCTTTCACTGGGAAGTTGGTGAAAGGAGAGGGAGAGAGTCATGGTAAAGAGAGTTCCCTTTCCAACTGCAAACTGGCTCCTGCGCAAGATTTGATAGCCACGAGTGGGGGACTCTGCTTTCTTTCCTTGATACAACCAAAAATTACCAGTTTTCTTGAGAACATTTTAACAGCAGTGCTAAAATATTGATTTTGAGTTCACTTTCTATAAAACTTCAAACGGAATTTAAAAGATGTTTGGGTTTTCCCAGCTTCCTGCAGATATGCTGAAATATAATTATTCTTTTTAGCAGTTACCCTTTCACTATGAACTTTCAGATATGCTGCTTCACTGACAGGACTTCTCTTTGTGAAGATGCAGTGCTTTAACTCTGATAAGGTGAAGTCCCATCATTAATTTTTAAAACTGCAAAGCATATGAATTACTATTTTCTTAAAATACACATTTCCGTCAAGCCATTCATTTTTTATTTCAAAGATACTCATGTTTTCCAGGTTTCCTACTGACACTTACATTGGTATTTTCCCAGCAGTTCCCCTCTGAACACAATTTCTCACGCACCGTTCAGACAGGCAGTTTCAGTTTGTAAGGTCTAATCCTTTAATTGTTTCACTGATGAAAATTCCAATAGCACACGATTAAATCTCTGGCACGTATTAGTTATTATTTCCTTATCAGTAATATTTACTATTTATTCTAGAGTAAATACACTGCTGGGGCACCCAGACTGCAATATGCGAGCTTGTGAGAGGTTGTCTTGTAGGCCACTTGCTAATAACTTCTCCCAGAAAGCTCCACCAAAACCTTGGGAAAAACCTTTAAATTATCACCCTGATGAACCCTCCTTGCCCATGCTACAGGGGGCCAGAAAATCCCCAAGATGCCAGGAGCAGTCTCTTGGCCATTTTCAGTTGTGCCAGTGAATGGCATTTGCCAGTCCCATCAGTAGAGAGGAATGGTTTGCATGCCATGGCTCTGCAGATGGGTCTCAGGACTCAGCTTGCCCTGACCCATGCAGCCTGGAGGGCAGACGCAAGTGGATCAATGCCAGACACGGGTATGGGGCAACACGGTGAGTCCACTCTTTATATGCCTGAAGATCGAGAGGGCAGGAGGTGGTAAGGTTGAGATAGCTGGTCTGGTCCCATAAACCAAAATGCCTGGGCAGGGCATTGAAGAGAGCTGCTGTCAACACGTGGGGCTTTCTCCTCAAGGGAGAGCCCTTCTGTGTTTCCCCATGGGGGCAGGGCAGGAGTTGCAGGGCAGTGGGAGCTACCACTCTCCTCCTAGCTAGTCAGCCCAGCTGAGCACAATGCCATTTCTTTCACAACTCCCTACCCCTTCTTCTCAGTAAACCCTCTTTCTGCCCCCCCTTTCCTCTTTTTGCCCGAGAACATCAGTTTTTCAGAAAGGTAAGGACATTTCTTGGAGCTTGTTACTAATCTACTGCGGGGTTAGCAGAAATTTGACATTCAAAGGCACAACACTGCTCATAGGGAAGCTGAACACCAATATTTTCTTAGTATACTTTTGAATTTCTGATTATTACACACACACACACACTGGAAAAAGATAAACAATTCCAAGAGCACTGGATCTACTGTGATCCTTTCCACAGTGGAGAACACTTGAAAAGAATGCTATAGTTGGAGATGACAGGGAAGATTAAAAAAAAAGGGAAGGGGTGTTTCCTTGGAAAAGGCAGTAGACTAAAACTGAAGCTTTCCTTAGAGACTTTTTTTTTCCCCCTCGTTTTTCAATGAGGAATACAGAAAACATTTTTTTTTTCTTGGGCGCAGAAAAGGACCTCTAGCCTAGGGCGGCACACCCTAGGATGGTGAGTGGGCTGGTGGTAGGAGTGCTCTTCCTCTTCCAGATTACAGACCACTTCTCAAATGAATAGCCTCAAGTCTGAGCTCTTGTGCAGTGTGTATTTTTATTTTTTCTCCTTTCTTCCCCCATATTACTAGTTTTATTTTAGTTTTGGCAAAAACAATTGGGAGAGTCCTGGTTTCATTGCACTTTGACATGAGTGTCAACACCTTGAAATATTTTGCAAAATGGAATTCTTGCTGCCTGCCCAGCCCTATAATCAACGCCCCGAGGTTTCCTCAGACACCTATCTTACCAGCAAGTCTGGAAATCCTTAGGCTAAATGGGGAACTAAAATACACGTGCCTGCAAAGGAAAGTTGGCACATACCACATTAAAACCCAGTTTTGTGGGGAAGAAACACTTGAGGTGGGGAAACTGTGAATCCCCGGTGAATCCCCGGTCCTAGAGGCCTCATCCTGGTTGGCTCCCTGTGAATTCAGTCCAGTAACTGTTTAAGTAAACAGCACCCCTCACCACAGAGCGTATGGGAGAGGTAACTGGGTAAGTGTGACAAGTGAGCGCCAGCGAGGACAGGGAAATCCCATGTGCGGAATTAGAGATTCACAGAATCATAGAATCATTTAGGTTGGAAAAGACCTTTAAGATCATCAAGTCCAACTGCTAACCTAACCCTGCCATCCCACCACTAAACCATGTCGTCCCTAAGCACCATGTCTACGTGTCTTTTCAACACCTCCAGGGATGGGGACTCAACCACTTCCCTGGGCAGCCCATTCCAGTGCTTGACGACCCTTTTGGAAAAGAAGTATTTCCTCATATCCAACCTAAATCTGCCCTGGCGCAACTTGAGGCCATTTCCCCTCGTTCTATCACTTGTTACTTGGGTGAAGAGACCAACACCCACCTTACTACACCCCCCTTTCAGGCAGTTGTAGAGGGCGACCCTCAGCCTCCTTTTCTCCAGGCTGAACAACCCCAGTTCCCTCAACCGCTCCTCATCAGACTTGTGCTCCAGATCTCTCACCAGCTTTGTTGCCCTTCTCTGGACACGCTCCAGCACCTCAATGTCGTCCTTGTAGTGAGGGGCCCAAAACCGAACACAGTATTCAAGGCGCAGCCTCACCAGTGCTGAGTACAGGGGCACGATTACTTCCCTACTCCTGCTGGCCACGCTATTCCTGATACAAGCCAGAATACTGTTGGCCACCTTGGCCACCTGGGCGCACTGCTGGCTCATATTCAGTCGGCTGTTGACCAACACTCCCAGGTCCTTTTTTGCCAGGCAGCTTTCCAGGCACTCTTCCCCAAGCCTGTAGTGTTGCATGGGGTTGTTGTGACCAAAGTGCAGGACCCAGCACTTGGCATTGTCGAGCCTCATACAACTGGGCTCGGCCCATCAATCCAGCCTGTCCAGGTCTCTCTGTAGAGCCTCCCTACCCTCAAGCAAGTTGTCACTCCTGCCCAATTTGGTGTCATTGCAAACTTGCTGAGGGCACACTCAATCCCTTCATCCAGATCATTAATAAAGATGTTAAACAGAACTGGCCCCAATACTGAGTCCTGGGGAACACTAGTTGTGATCGGCCACCAACTGAATTAAATCCCATTCTCCACAACTCTTTGGCCCTGGTCATCCAGCCACTTTTTAACCCAGCAAAGAGCATGCCTGTCCAAGCCATGAGCCGCCAGCTTCTCCAGAAGAATGCTGTGGGAAACTGTGTCAAAGGCTTTACTGAAGTCAAGGCAGGCAACATCCACAGCCTTTCCCTCATCCACTAAGGTTAATGGTTGCTCTCCAGCAAGAGCCACAATGAGCTGCAACCCACCTGTTTGCAAGATACCAGCCTTCTGCCTTGCCTTCAGGAAACTTTTAGGGGAGGGGCACAGTTGTCTACATCCACAGCTCTTCATCAAAAGCTGCATCTATTCAACTTTTTGGGTTCTGGATGCCTGAATGGGAGCCCTCTCCCCTGCCCTTTGCTGTGATGATGGGCTTTCATTCCTGGTACTGGGATGCAGCCCCCATCCAGTGAGGCTGATGGACACCCAGGGACACATGCACTCTCCTCTCAAGGATTCCTTTTATTGTTCTTCTCCCTTTTTTTTTTTTTTTTTTTTGTTATTCTCACTACATAAATGAGAAGTCCTTCAGACAGAGCCTGCCGGAAAAGCCAAGACACATTCAAATGCTCTCTCTTCATTGTTCCCAGAAGATTAATGACACACAGGCCAATGGGCCCATAGCCCTGTTCCCGTAACCTGCATGCTAAGGGGGAACAAATGAAAGCACGTAACTGGAATTTCCACTCAGCTTGTCTCGACAGCACACGAAAAGCTAGGACAAATCAAATTACGGCTACAGAATACACCAAAGAAGTTCCCCTCTCCTTTCAAAACAAATAAACAAACAAGCAAATAGGAGACTGGCCTGATTTAATTGGCAAAATCAGGCAGCGCTAGCTGTGTAACAACATCTGGGCTGTGCTTGCATTTGGCTGGAGGCTACCTTTTCATGCCTACGCTAAGCTCCAGCCACCAGAGAGGATCCAGTGGACTTTGAATGTTTTTCAAGCTAGGGCAGCCTGCTGCTGGCCCTCTGCGGCCAGCTCCTGTGGCTACTCACCGCTCCCGTGCCCCAGCCACATGAGACTCCCAGGGCCCCATCCCTGCTGAAAGCGGGTGTCCATGTGTTTATACCAAATTCCAGCACGGCGGTCGAAGCCGGCTGGCAGATTAATTGCTGTGCAGAGGCCTGTCACTCAGAGCCACGGGTGTCCCCCCAGGCAAGTTGTCTTCTTCATTCCAGGCTGCCAGCGCGGGGGGAAAGGCAGTCACTCACTTTGAAGGGTGTCAGCAGGTTGCATGCCTCAAAAAGCAAGCGTTAAATAAATATGCAGGTCTGGGGGCAATGTTTTGTTGCCGGACTCTCTCTCCCAAAACTCTTACTGTGGTTGTTGATTGCTGGTTTGGGGAGTTTGGAAAAAGAAAACAGGATCCAGGGAGCTCGGGTAATAGCAAAGACATTGGGTAAAGCCAGGAGACTAAGATGAAAGACCAAACCCCAAAGAGCCTGGGAAATGCAGGAAGGCAGGGTGCAGTCCCTGGAGCGCACCGTGGAGCCAAACTGCCCCTGGTAGTACAGCCACGCTGGTGCCAAAGCAGGTACCCTCCCTGGGGGGAGCTGAGGCACCCCACTAAGCCCTTGTTCCCTCCTGCCACAACTGAGCTGGAACCAGGCATGAAAAAGCCAATTCCTACCCGGAACTGGCAAAAACCTACCACTTTTCTTCTAAAAGGGTAACATTTTGAATGCTGTTTCCTCATGCTTTCTGGGCCAGCTCATCTTTTTCCCTGCAAAGATGGCTTTGGGCATGCAATTCAGCATCCAGCTGGGGAACAAAAAGAAACCAAACACCCACCACAGCTGAGGTCTGCTTCTGCCAAGGAGACCTGGGTAGTCCCTGGCATGAAAAGCAGTCGCTGGCACTTAAGGTGTGCCCCAGAAATCCCTCCCATGTACCATTCCCAGGCTTTGTAACTTGACCCGATGCACCCAGAGCGATGTTTTCTGTTAACACTACATTAACGCTGAGTAGACATGATGAGCAAAACACACCAATCTTGGGCATAGCTAGTAATTCTCCTCCTCCAAAACGAACCGACCAGCCAGAGGTTCAGCATGCAGGAGGGTGTGCTGATCCACCAGTTTGTAAATGATCACTCCTTACCCTGTATTTACAACAGTACAACAGCTATAGGTAAACTTAGTAACAAGTCATAGAATCATAGAATCATAGAATGTTTTGGGTTGGAAGGGACCCCCAGAGGTCATCTAGTCCAACCCCCCTGCAGGAGCAGGGACACCGCTAACCAGATCAGGCTGCTCAGAGCCCCGTCCAACCTGGCCTTGAATGCTTCCAGGGATGGGGCCTCCACCACCTCTCTGGGCAACCTGTTCATCAGCTTTGTTTGTGCTCCAGTCTATTTTTTCAATGATTTTTCCTTTCTTTAAACATAATTTTTCGGACTTGCCACCTACAACAAGACTCTGCATTACTTTTGGGGATTTGAGGCGGGGGGGGAGGGGGAGGAGGACTGTGTTGTCGTTGGGTTTTTTTTTAAAACACAGTGTACACTAACAAGAAGCCTACACTGCATTTGCTGAAGTCTGAAGTACAGACCCAGAGGTAAAGGAAATCACAGTTTGCTTACTTCCCACTGTGGTTACTTCTGGGGAAACTGGAGCAAAAAAGAAAAGCAATGTCCGTTTGTCATGGCCGAGAGAGACATTTGTCAAAAGTCAAATATTTTCATACGTGGGTGCCCACAGGCAAATGTTATCTCCCAGATAACAACAGCTAAATGACTGCCCTAACTTCTCCAAGGTTGCAGCATCAGCAACGGTCACCGCAGCCAAGCAGCGTCCAATGCCTGAAAACATCAAACCCACTATTGGCATCCATTACCAAGCGGTGATGTGAGGACCAACAGCCAGGCAGCCTGTTCTTAAAATATCGATTAGCATCATTGCCTGACCCCTACACCAACAGGTCCTTTTGGGTTACCTATGTTTCCCTCCTTGTTATCGCCTGTGATAAGATCCCACTGACCAAATCAGGTGGTGTTTCTCTTGCCATAGCTGCAGTTGGCAGTCCTGGCCGCCAGAGCAGCCTGTGCCCAGCAGCTGTGCCAGGCGGCACACAGCACAGGTTTACGCGTTGCAGATGCCAGAGGATGGATTAGGGCAGTGGTCCCTCTCCAAGGGCTGCCTGACACCGATTTTTTTTTTTTTTTTATGAGGAAGGCCTGTGCTTTAAGAAAACACCCAGTCTGTATTTAGAAATTGCCAACGAGGAGAAGGCTTTACACAAGAAGATATCGCAGTAGCTGTTTGTTCCAAAACACAGCATGGGGAATACGCGCCCACCTCTACGTGTGTGGGATGCACGCACGCACACCACACACAACAAGAAAACAAAGCCACGGCACTTAGTCGCTTTGGTACGCGTGAAGCCTAAGTGAGTGGGCTAGCAAAACAGAGACAGATGGCAGCAAACACACAAGTAGCTATTTTAAGACATTATTGTGCTTCAGCCGCTGTGGATTTCTCAATCTCTCCTCCACGCGCACCCTAAAGGGCAACGTTTGCAGCCCCCTGCTTTCCCACAGCTCAGGGGTGCCCCTCCGAGTGACAGGTCCAGAGGGGGCTCTCACAGCTCAGCTGAGGATGA
>NW_009259588.1:7570063-7581985 GCF_000687185.1 Egretta garzetta
CCCCCCCCCCCCCCCCCCCCCCCCCCCCCCCCCCTGCCACGGCAAGCATCCACCGCAGGTGAGCAAACACCAAATGCGTGTGTCAGCATCCCCATCTCTGGAAATAGCACTGAGCGACGCAGCGGCATGTTAAAGTCCGTGCTGGGAGTTATTTATTTATTTATTGTTCCCTTTTCCTTTTTTTTTTTTTTTTTTTTTCCCCCTCCCCGAAGGTCTCTCAGCATGTTCCGGTGGTTATTGTTCTTGGGGCTGTGCAAGGGCAGTGCCCCAGAGGGGCCGGGCTGGAGCCCGGCATGATCCACACCCACATTCCTTGCCGGTGGGAGACGGATGTCTCCTTGCAGCCTCTATTTGCACAACTTACTGTATGTTTCCATAGAAGGACAATGAGCATCTACCTAAGCGTAAGAAGCCTCCCGGATGGTGAACACTCTTACATATGCACCCAAAACGAGGGATTTGCAAAATACAGAAATTCCCCGCATGCTTCTCCTCTGAGGTTTTGCAGGGATTTTTTTTTTTCTTGCTTTAAGCAGCAAAGTCATTGTATGAGTAATATTGTCCCATGTATTTTTGTTGTAATTCATTTCTGCTTCCTATTATTTTCTTATCAGAGAAACTTCCAGAGTTCTGGAAAAGGATTTGCACAGAAAGTGCCTCTTTCACAGATGCGTAGCCTCTCAAGTTCTTGAGGGAAAAATCCACAAAAGTTGCCATTTTCAAATGAAAACAATTCACCAAAATGTTTAAGCATGTTCTAACTTTAAAAGATGTGAGCAGTCCTGCTGGCTGGAGGTACCAATAGACAAGTGCCTGTATTAAAAAGCACAAGTTTATCTCATTACAGGCTTAGCACATGTTCTTCACCACAGACCAGCTGAGGACGAGGTAATGGTGGCTTTGTAGCTGCCTTGATCGTGTGAGGATAGGAGGCAAGCAAAGTTTATCGGCAGACTCAATATATTTCATTAGACCATCAGATACAGCGGGAGACAAAGCAAGCAAGCTTTGGGGCACACCAGGGTTGATACACTCCTATGTTCTTACATTTTTCTCAGCTCTATCTGATGCTACTCACTTCTCCGAAGAGAGAAGTAGATGAGGACTACAGATTAAGGATATAAAAAAAAAGGACTACAGATTAAAGTCTGAGACCCGAAAGGGAGAGGAATATAGCTGTGGGACCTTGCTGACCTCAGCTAGGTACCTCTGAAGGCAACCTCCTCTCCTGTGGTACACGTACAATTTGTGTACATCGTGTTGTAAAAAAAAAAATAGATTTATGTTTTTTGTTGGTGGTGATATGAGCACAGCTACTGAGGAAGGGAGATTTATCTCACCTCACATGAGCTGTCTCAGCGTTAGGCATCTGGCATGACCTGGTGTGTCTGGGCTCCCACTGCAGTCAGTGGAAAAGGATCAGCTCTTTTGGGGATGATTCAACCAATTTTATGACAGGTATCAGAGACAAGAGGGATGAATCACCCTATAGACAAGCTTTGCTCTCTCTGCTGAGGATACAGGGACCCTGGCTGACTAGACTTAGTCTTAAGTGGATAAAATTAGATGAGGTGAATCATGCCCAAAGGTGATTTCTCTATGCTAGAAGCACCGACATTACCCACCTAGAAAAAATTAGTGAGGCAGCAGCATCTGTCAGCATAAACCTGGCCCACATCTTTGCAGTTCAGGAATCTGAAGCATCATCTGCCAAACATCCAATTCCTCCTACAGGCTCCCCTCCCTTTCCGGGACCTACTGTACCTACCCATTGCCCTGCACAGATTCAACACACCAGAAACCTTTGCTGCCCCATTCCCCATTGTCTTAACAACATGGGCCCAAATCCCTATGAAGAAAACAATCCTGACTTTCTGTACATTTCCAGTGGGAGCTAAAGCAACTCAGGACGTTAAGAGAATAGATCCTCAGATTTGACTTCTTCAAGGCATCGAAGATGAGGTTTAACATTTAATATGGAGGCTTAATATTTAAGCCTCTCCCATCAAATCAGGATGGGATCCCAGTAAGCCAGTATAGTTGCTCTTATAATGACCAGCAACAAAATTTGTTGGACATGTATACAGGAGAACCACAAGGAACTGCCTCTGCATTATATACCTACGTGTAACGCAATTACACTTCATCCCTCCCCAAAACTACTTTCGGAGCATTACATAATAGAATTACAAATACACTCATCAGCAGCATACGTTCCCAGCCCTTTCTGAATCTTGATAAATTCCTGACCTCAGTGACAGCCTGCAGTGATGAGTTTCATATTTGAATTATATGCCACAGGGGAAAATAGTTCCTTTTCTCAGCTTTGAACTTGCTACCTTTTAGTTTCTTCCAGTGTCCTTGGATAGAAGCTAGGGCACGTTAGGAATTTTCCAGTGAAACAGATCGGAAAAGGGCAATTCAGAGCGAAAGTGTCTTTGGGAAATGGGTCTGTTTGACAATCTTCAGATAAAGCACAAACAGGACCAGGGCCAGAGGTGTTTCCTGATGGGTTGCAGAGGGCTGCAGGGATCCCTGTTCCAGGACAGGTCATCGCTGGCCGCAGCCAGGAGACCAGAGGCCCCAGAAACCCTGGTTCCTCTGGATGTCTTGAAGCTTAGATCTTAGATCTCACTCCTCAAAGGTGGTTTAAAGTTTTCCTGAACAATGTGTTTCAGTTCTGAAATTTTTGTGGAGTTCCCCTTTTGCAGGAAATTTTGTAAAACCCGTTTCCCTGCCACACCCCCTCCCTGACCAAAGACTGCAGCATTTCCTCCCTCCCTTGCCACCCAAACCCAACAACTTTTGGCCCAGTGTCATGACCTCCAGTCCTTTGACTTTCTGATTTTAAGGAAGTATTTTCCACCTTTTCAACTTCTTCCCTCCTCGGGGGTTTGCAGACAGCCCTCAGTTTTCCATGCTCTCCTGAGAAATTCCTCCAAATCTGCGGTGTCTATTCTGAGCAGCAATCAGCAGCAAAACTCTCGCACTGCCTTTGCTGGGGGACTGGACTAGTATTTACCACATAAAGATCCAGATAAACGTAAGATGAATGCCATCTGAATATTTGCACACCGATACCCGCCACCCAACAGATGCGCAGGGAGCGCCTCGGTGTGTAACTGCACAGTGTTTGTCAGAACATCAAAATCTTGCTTCTTCCCTTTTGGAATGTCTCTGGCACGTTAACTGCAACTCTCTGAAGAGCTTACTGAACGCCAAGTATGGGAAAAATGACTCACTAGGTTAGAAATGCAGACCCCCCCTCTCTTTGCAAAAAGGAGAATTTAAAGATCTCTCTTCCTTTTCCGTGTGGGCTGAGAGAATGGACCTGAAGGCAAATTTGGCTTACTTCCTTTAAAGGTTCATTTTAGCCTAGTATGGGCCTATCGCTACAAAATTAAACAAAAATATTCCCACACAGAACAAACAGAAGGGCCAAAAGGTCTTCTAATGGACGTTTTCCTTTGGTGTCCTCCTGAAGCAGATTGAGGTTGCATTAACACATATTTCAGGAAAAAACCAAAAATTCCCAAACCCTGACATCATGAGCAAACCATCACGGCAAATACATGCTTCTCATAACCTTCATTTTTTCATATTATTCTTTTTCATTCCACTGTAGGGAGTATAAAACACAAATAGGTGCAGATGTGATTTTTTTGTGTGTGAAACTGATACTAGTGAGCCTGCAGCCACCCCATTAATATATTCTGCTGGGGTGCATGGCCCATGTCACCCCACTGGAGATGGAGTGAGGTGAAAGGATTTGTTTAAAGGCAGCAGACGTATGAATAATGAAGTTGGTGCAAGGATGATGGACCTGTGAATAACAGACTTGGGCAGTTCAAGGCAACTTAGGTATCCAAGACAACCGTTCCAGCTGCAGATTGAAACTCCCCAAACCTGGAAGATTTGAGAGCCACAGCTGTGACTGATGGCTCACCTCTTTTTCATTTCATGGTACATTGTACAACATGACCTCTGGCAAGTCTTGGGCTGGCGATCCTCCCTCACAGCCGCATCTCCATGAAACCGGGCAGAGGTGCGGGAAGCTTATGGCGTGCCCTCGTAGCCAACCACCACTGGCAAACGGACGAGCTTTACTTACTGCCTCCCTTGAACTATATATAGACAGCCAGGCCTGGAAAAACACGAGTTGGGTCATCCACTCCAGTCGCCCACTCCACAAAGATTATTTCCTTACTTTATTCTTGCTATTGTCTTATCCTATCTAGTCTCACCCACCCATGTCATTGCCTCTGCTACAGTTTGACAGTCTATTCCAGACATGCTCAAGGTTATGATTTTTTTTTTCCCCCCCTTATGTCTAGCCTGATTCTTTTTCCATTTTTAATTTTAGGCCAAACTCTGTTCAGCCACTTTCTAGATAATCCAGATAACCCTCTTCCTTTCTTTCATGCAATTTCCTTTCACTTATTTATATTGCTATCATCATGTCATCACCCCCCGGCCTAACTTTTTCCAAGAGCTCCTGGCCGATACACTGTCTGTTCCAGCACACTTGCGTGTTCTTCTCAGCTGCTTTTCCAAGGCTTTCCAATTTGCTTTTTTACCATTGTGATAGTTCCAGCTTTCATGCAGCATTTAGGAAGCAAAGTTCTCTGCCCCCATCCAGTGTGTCAATACTAGAGGCTGGTAAATTTACATACTCTATGAGTATTATGTTTGTCTTTCATGCCTTTAAAGCAATTCTTTGCCCTCAGCATCTTGTTTGTCATCTTCATTGTAAGATCACAAAACATACGGGCCAAGATTATACCCGATACCTGCACAAATCTACGAGCTTGAAGAGGGGACAGGGCCTTGCTGAACGTAAGGGCTCATCTATAGCCTGTGGTTACCACGGGGTTGAAGACCCTAACAATAGCCTGAGCAACGAGAGAAATACCAGGTGCTGGGAATAGTAGCAGAATATAGGCACAAGCCACAACATTTAAAAAGAAAAAAAAAGAAGTCATCAGCCAGAAGATTTTCAGGTAGTAAGAGACAGGATAAAATGGGAATAGACCAGAGCATTTGGAGGAGAAAGGATTTTTTTCAGTGGCATAACAGAAAAAATGGAAACCAATTTTTCACCAGTTTCAGTAGTGTTTAGATGATTTCATATGTAGCCAAAAACACTGTTTAAATAGGGACATTTAAAAATTCACTGCTGCAAGAAGCACCATCAGCTTTCCAGTATATCCCACCATAGCTTAACTCTGCTTTTCACGAGATGGTTTACAACTGACCTACTACTAGTTCCTTGTCAGCCAGTTGCACCGATTGGTACCTTAGCCTGTAGCAATACAGTTTTTCCCATACGATTCTTGCCTAAAAGACTGTTCTTTAAAATTGTTACTTCCATATCATTTCCTTTTTCTAAACTTCAGCTATATAAATCACACCTTAACAAGTAACTCTCTTGCTTCCTTGCCCCCGCCATTTGAACGTTGCCCATCAGTGACTGGAATTTGAGCCCTGTTTTTAATGCACTGCATACTATAGTTACTCAAACACTAAGCTTGCTGCCACCACCGAGAGCCCATGATAAAGGTTTTAAAAACCATAAATGCTAGTTAGACCATGACTTTCATTGAATACCACAGGAAGGCAAGGTACGCAAAAGCCATTTTATTTTTGAAACTCTACTCTCTCTCCTATCCTTCTACCAAATCACTGGAACCTCATAGGTACACTGTAGATTTCTTCACATTTTTCAATTTCCAGGATGACAAGTAGGGAAAAAAACCCTTTTCTGTCAAAGAGGATGTTCTAGTGACATAGCTGAAGGTAGCGCTGTGCTCCTGAAAATGCTAATTTATTCCAGGTACAAAATAAAGGGCAACAATGGGAGTTTCTGATTCAGAATTCAACATTTCTGATTCAGAACCACACAGGATCTCCGAGAGAGATGCTTTAGATGATCCTGACTATAATCTGGTGGTTTCATCCACTCAAACCAAGGGCAACCTTTTCATCCCCTGGCTATGTCATCGCACCTTATTCAACACTTTGCAGATTATGGAGCAGACCAAAAACTACACTTTGTTTTGTAGTTTGAGGTTGGCTCCACAGCCACTGGAGCTAGTGCAAAGGACAGAGCATGAACACAAGTGCAGAGAGGTGCTGGAAGGGGAGAGTTGGAGCACGGTGGCCTCAGACTGGCCCACAGCAACTGTGGAACTGCACCACAGGTTACTGGCGTCAGGGCAGGACTATCCACGACCCATATCATCAACCACAGGTTACGCTGGGTGGATTCTCTGATCTTCAAAGTACACCAAGCTTATTAATTGTAAGTAGCTCACCCGTGTAGTTCTCCAGCTGGCAATGACTCTAGCTGTTGCAATTATAACACCCATATTCACCACTGCATTTGTTACACAGTGAAGGCCCATGCTCCTTTGGCGAGTTCTTCTCTCCACTGCTCCACGTCCCTAAAGCTAGTTTCTCCCTACAGCAGGACTGCTCACAAATACTTCTTACTCCCTACGGTCTTGGCAATGTTTTAAAGGCAGCTCAGCTCCCAGCATCTCTTCAGTGAGAAATCCGTCATCAGTTAGTGATCTGCCTTAGCTCTTTGGCAGGGGGAAAAAAAAAAAAAAAAAAAAAGTTGTTCTTATTTGCCTACCAACCGCTTGTTCCCAGCTTTTGTTACTTTCTGCCCTAGTACTGTATATGGAGGCACCGGGGAAGACCCCAGATGAACTTACAGAATCAAAAAGCAAGACTACCCTAGTTGTCAAAATAGAATTGAAGGAGTCAGATGCAGACCTAATTTCTCTCTCTACTGCATATGCAGTGTTTAATCAGGCAGCCACCTAATGCAATCTCTTTGTCTATCAGTTTATACAATGTTAAGTGAGGCTAGTAATTACCTTATTAAAAACAGAGGCTATTGTGGCACCAAGTTAGAACAACAAAATTAAAGAGACCAGGCTGCTGAGAAGGTAATTAATGAATGTTTGCAAAACATTCTGTGATTATTAGATAAATGGCAGGCTTCTGGACACTAATTACTACAGTCAAACCTCTTTTGGTGATGTTTTACACAGGGAATTAGTGCAATGATCCTGGAGACAAGGGATCTGGTACGGTGTCAACTCCTAAAGTCCCCAAGAGTTCGGCAAAAATCAAATAATTCCTCCAGATTTACATTTTAGTTCTTCTAGCAGCTGTGATGAGTTACAAAGTCAGTAAAAAGGGAAGATTAGGACATGATTTCCAAACTGTTAGGAAGGAAAGGTCTTGTGTAGTTACACTCAGAAACATTTCAGAAGGGTTTGCCAGCAAGCAGAACTGAAAATCTTCAGCCCAGGGATACAGACATCGGGATAAGAAATATTAGATTTTCCATAGAACTATTATTGCAGGAAAGTGGGTCAGAGAGTCAAGAAACCGATTAATGAATGGGGAATAGTATGCAAGGCAAAAAACAAATATCAGCATTTTTTGCCCTTGAAGCTGTTGATAACTTGAAGCTGTTTCAATAATGATATCCCAAACCGATGACAATGTTTCCTCCCACCATCCGACATTATCCTCTTGCTTTGTGTTTTAAAGAGCTGCCAGTCACACAGAAAACAAGGAAGAAAGGTCAGCAAAAGAGGACAGGATATGAAGGAATGTCGCACAACCAAGTCAAGGCTTTTGAGCGCATCGAAACCCCGCACAAGTTCTTATGGCTTGATCCCGCAGGCCTTCCCTGACAGCAGCCGACGGCATTTGTGCGAGCATCCGAGGGAAGCCAGCAGGCCCGCATGCATCACTGGTGCTCCTGGAGACAGGAGTGCAGCAGCACCCATACATTACTAATAGTTAACACCTTGGTCTACACTTCTGGAGTCTAGATACAGCGAGGAAACTATTTTTTACAACAGGATCCCCTCCCTCCCTCCTTTTTATTTATTTATTTAAAGTTTTTGTAAGCTGACATCTTAGCCACTTGTCCCAGAGAGTGATGGCAGTTGTGGTCTGGAGCAGAAGTGGGAAAGAGCAACACCACCTCCAGGGAAGCCTGAAGGAAGTTTACAGGCATCTGTCCGCAGGTAGAAAAGTATTCTCTGTGGTAGTGAGCTCTCAGGCACAGCAGGCACGCAGGGCTCTGTATGCCATGGAGGTACTCAGGTACATCTTAGAGCAATAGGAAAGGACCAAATTCACAACCCCTTAAATATCAGTATTGTGCATGCTCTTTGAATCAGCCCAGGTTCACGATCATGTCCACAGTTCTCTATGCGTACTGCCCAGAGCACGGTGTTCCAAAGAAATCAAGGAGAGTAACAAATGGGAAACAGTACCTGTGTGGAACCATGGCAGAACACTACTATCCCTGGGGGGGTGGGGTGGGTGGGGAAACAAATCTAGTGGCACCACCAGCCCAACAGCCTTGTCTTGCTGAAAATGACTGTTTTCCCTAAGTAACGGGTTGCCTTTGGGTCCAGCCTTGACACCTGTGCAGATTACAGAAAGACAGTCCCTGAAACTACGTGTTGAGACGTGGTTTCATCACATCACTTGCATGCCACCTTTCCTCGGCTCAGAGTAAAGATACAAAAGCCATGCTCTTGAGCCAGGGTGCTCCTTGGCCAGCATATTTTCTCTGGGCTGTGCATCCAAGGATTCTGAACATTTTGTCCCTTAGGTAGCAGGCTGCTGTTTAACACACCATTTGAGAGAGCTCATGCCAGGAGGAGAGCAAAGCACCGAGGAGTAATGAAAGCCCTCAGACAAGTCTATGTAATTTATGTTAATTTTACTGTTGTCGGCATCTAGATAAAAGCATGGAAGTAACCAGCTGACAAAGATGGGTTTCTAAAATTCAGGGAAAGCCACAATCAAAAGGCCACATTCTGCAGCAGCTCCGGCTCCTTTGAAGACAGAAGATTAGGACTGAGCCTCTTAAAGTTCATAGCTACTAAACTGTTAAGGGTCAGTGAGGAGAGTAGCCGTGTAAGTAATGTGGACTATTTAACAGACTAAAGCTGTCCAGCTGCCTTTTTTTTGTTTTTTTTTTTGTAGCTAAAGAAGTCAGAACAAAAGGGCAACCTCAGAAAAAGAAGAGACCACACACACCTGGTAGATCAGACTAACTGCCAGGAAGAAGCAAATTCCTTCTTAACAAGTACTAGAAGTATTGCTTAGATTTTCAGAAGTGTAAAACCTAAAGACTTAATGCAACCCATAAATTTGCCTGTCCTGTACTTCCTACAAACACTCGGAACTGGCCTGGTAGTCAGCACACTTAATCTTCTATTCTGTCTCATATTCATACATATGGCGTTTTTAAACGGTTTGCATAGCACTCAGCAGTAACAAGGTCCAACCCTTAACAACAGCAGTTCTAAGTCCCATAAAATGTGAGTCTGTTAATACATTTTCAACCTGTTGTAACTAGAGAGAAGCTCTTGACCTTAACTTTAGATCAAACCAAAATTATTGCAAAGTTCTGGCATGTTTACATTCATGAACTTGCTGCCTTCTGTTACAACAATATTTCATTATTGTAAAAACTACTTTGTTTAAGCAACAAATAGAAAAGTTTCTTCTGCTTGGAAACTGAGTATCAAACTCTGACTTCAGGATGTGACCTGGCCACATTGGTATCACTTTCTATTGACTGAAATCTCACAAGATGAACCACAGTCCTGTCCTGTAGGTTAGATCAGCCTTTTTAAAGCCTTTCATTTACTAACAACAGACAAATAGTGATTAGAACTGGATACACATATTTTTGTTGCATTGAAGTAACACTCAAGTTTTCCTCCCTCTGTGCCTCTAATAGCATTTCACCCCAGCCTTTGATTCCTTTCCACAGGAACCATGCAAGCATTGAGGAATCACATTGTAAGCTACCACTTGTCCCACACAGCCAAAGAGTATCCTAGGAGTACAACAAAATGCAGAATTCCTTCTGAGTACTAATAACGGTCTCAAGGGTGACAAAAAAAGAGCAAAGGTACAGCCCTAAAAAAAAGTCCAAGGTGAACTTTTAGGTCCAGAAGACAGTATTCCCCCTTACCAAACTCTAGCACCGTTAGACCCTTAGCTCACCAAAACCTGTGAGATTGCCCTCACCCCGACCCCTTTTAAAAACCTCTCAAATAAGAATTGCTTACCCTTAAATTGTATAGTCATTTACTACCTTTATTGCTAACTGAAGCACAGCAATGCCATCTCACTTCTTCATTCTTTTGTATACCTGTGAAATTCAGTGGCATTAACACGTGCAAAAGTAATCTAGAAGCAAATGTAACCAGAAGGACACCTATTTGAGCACAGCAGCGCTCTTCTCCTCATCGCTCCTAAACAGAAAGTCTTTGATACAAGGCTGCACCTTATAGAATGGTGCGGCTGCGTGTCACCGGACTGACAGCTTTCTACCTCCCTTAGCCCTGAAAAACAATAAATGAAATTTTGAATTGTTTCATACTCACATAACCCCAAAAGAAGCCGTTCCAGGTGCAGGCTGACAGAAAAACAGTGCTGTGCCACTCTTGTTGCCAACCAAATAGCAAGTGGAAGCAAAGGAACGAGAGGAAGAGGAGCAAATCGTGCTCACCTGGCAGCAAATGGCACTGGCTGCTCCCAATGAATCCAGTACTGAAGAGTTACCAGCTGTGTGAAGTGGAGCAGAGCTTTTTAAAGCAGCCTAAAAGATTTGGATAAAACATCGGTGAAAGGTGTGTCTGTTTACCTGCCACAGCTTTGAAAATCGGTATTTATTTTAATGTCTACTTAAGAGACAGACTGGATCAGACCAGCAGTCCAGCTAGCCCAAACCTGCATCTCAGGCAGTGGCAATACATGGGACACGCTATTCAAAGACAGCAAATGGGCCTGGGCACTTTCTGCGCATTCTCCTTCAAGACCCGCGATGGGTGTATTAGGGATGATAGGGGACAGTTCCCTTCCGCCGTTGCTTGCGGCCCTGCTGTCACTGAGTTTGTCCGACCTCGCTCTCAATCTGCAGACACCGTCTGCCTGAAACTTTTTGTCGTGACAAATCCCAGAACTTAATTTCCAGCCACATAAGAGAAGTATACTCTTTATCTGTGTTAAACTGATTTCTTGCTGGTTTCAGCAAGCGCTCCCCAGTTCCAGCATTAGGGAATTCTACCCTTGCCTAATCCACCACCTTTGTGATTCTGTAAGTTTTTACCATCTCCTCCCTCACCCCTCCCCACCTTTCTTCTCTCCAAATTGAAGCGATTCAATCTTTGCAGTCTCTCTTCATAAGTTATCACCCAACCAGCAGTCTCTGAGCTGTTTTCCTTGCCCTTCCCTCAATCTTGTCTAGCTCCACTATACCCTCCTTGAGATGCAGAACTGCACAACATACTCTAGATATTGTCACTACAGCAGTTTTCTGTAGCAGGAAAATAGCACTCTTTCTCTCATTATCCATACCCTTCCTTGCGATGAGCAGTGCTCTGTCGGCTCTTCTGGCTGCCACTGCACACCAAGCAGATGACCTTCAAGAACTGTCACCAATGATGCCAAGGTGTCTTTCTTGCACTGGAGCTACCTGAGTTCAGCATCATGAAGGCCTGGTTTAGATTATTTCTCCAAAGATGCACTACCTTTTCTTTACCTACCTGGACCTCATCTGCCACCTTTTTGTACACTCATGTGGTCCTTCTGAACCTGGCACGGCATTTGCCTCTGGAGAAATGCTTAGTACTACCCGCAAACTTTCACATTTTACCATGCACTCCCTCCTCTCCTCTTCTTTATCAACAAAGGCACAGAACCCATCCACTGCTGACTGAAATCCTCTGGCCAGTTAGTTTCTTCAATAACCTTTAGTGTGGCACCTAGTGAAAGGCTTTTGAAAAATAAGGTGTTTTGAAAATTACACTGACCAGATTCCTTTCACCCTCATGCAACCAACACCCTCGTAGAGACCCAGAGACA